>NC_056733.1:1092068024-1092178024 GCF_019279795.1 Protopterus annectens
TCTCAGTAAGGAGGATGTCCGTGTCAGCCGGAGAGTCAATTATGGCTCCCAGTTTGCAGTCATCGGCGAACTTGGTTAGCCTTAGTCCTCCTGTGTTTGCCTGTACTTCTGATAAGTATATGCCGAACAGTAGGGGTCCCAGGACCGAGCCTTGTGGGACACCACTTGTGACTGGTTTAGAGTCGGACCTGGAGCCCGCTATTCTTACAGTGTGAGTGTGACGTAGGGGTTTATGTTCAGGCTTGTGAGTTTTTCTGTAATACCTGAGTGGGGAATGGTGTCAAAAGCCTTGGCAAGGTCAAGATAGGCTGTGTGAACCACCTTTCCCTCATCTATAGCCTTGGTGACTGTCTTGAAGAAGTCAACCAGGTTTAGTAGGCATGATCTGCCCTTAACAATGCCGAACTGGGTCGGGTCAAGTGTTTGGAGGTTCCCAATGTCTTTGTTAATGAGTTCAATGATGATGTGCTCCATAGCCTTGCAGACCAGGCTAGTCAGGCTTATGGGGCGATAGTTACCAGGGTCAGTTGAGATTCCTCCTTTGTGGAGAGGAATAACCATTGATGTGCGCCATTCTATGGGCATTTAGCCTGTGGAGAGGCTGAGGTTGAACAGAGTGTTTAGGTGGGGGGTTAGTTCATTCTGTAGTTCGTGCAAGACACAGCCTGGGACACCATCTGGTCCCATTGGCGCTGTGTTTTTGGCTTTTGAAAGGGCTGTTTTCACCTGTGCGTCTGTGATTTTTGGGACACTACAATTTTCTGGTATTGTTGTGCGCCCTTTTGGAGGTGAGAGGGGGGGTGAAGTTTGCACTGAATCTATCTGCCAGGATGTTGGCAATATCAGTAGGTTCAGTATATTTTGTGCTATTTTGCACTAGTTCAGTGCATATCTGCGAGTTGCCACTTAGATTCTTAACATAGCTAAAGAAGGATTTGTGGTTATCTTTTGAATCCTTGGCTATTTTTCTTTCGAAGTTAGCCTTGGATGATTTCATGAGGGACCTCAGTTTCTTACTGACACTGATCAGGGATGTCTTTCCTTCTTGGGATTTGCTTTTTTTTCTGAACTAGTTTCCTCCTTCTATTGCATAGCTTGTTTATTGCAGGGGTCCACCAAACTGGTTTTCTTCTCTTAGAGGAGTGAGTCTTGGTTTTGCTATGGATGGCACGATCCATGCATCCTTGTAGGTGCTCATAGAGTGCATTTGTAAAGGTTTCTGCATCTTGGGCAGCGTTATCCTTTAGCGTGGGGGTTGTGAAACTTACCACCTCTGTCTTAAGTAAGGTGAAGTTTGCTTTAGAAAAGTTTTTTACTGTGGTTTCCTTAGTTGGGGATGGTGGTGGGGTGTGGACATTCAGAGTGATTAGTTTGTGGTCTGATCTAACCAGTGACAGGTTGACCTCCGGTGTGGAACACCTGTCACTCATGTTGGTGATGACCAAGTCCAATATGTTTTCACCTCTGGTAGGGGAGTTTACCAGCTGATCCAGGGCATTTGAGTTGATGAATTCCAGGAAGCACTGGGCCTAGGAATTTGTACTCAAGTAGTTTTCCCACTGAATCTTAGGGTAATTGAAATCACCCAATATCAGGGTGTTTGGTAGGACCTTCATGTTTTCCAGTTTCTCCCGAAAGGTGGAGTGGTGGTCCTGGGTCATGGAGGGTGAGCTGTAGCAGGCCACAATTTGCATTGCAGATTTGCCCAATGTTAGTTGCACATGGATGATCTCAGAGGTATCATGCTGCACCACTAACCTGGAGGTGTAGGTATCCTTGATGAATATGGATACACCCCCCTCCTTTTGTGTTTCGGTCCATGTTCTGTGGCTGAAACATGTGGTATGAGTTGTAGCCCAGTAGTGCTGGGGTGCTCTCTGGAGCCTTAAACCAGGTTTCAGTTACTGCACAGATGTCGACGTTCTCTATACTGAGGAGTTCTTCGAGCGCGTGCATTTTGAGATTTAAACTCCTGGCATTGAGTAGCATAACCCTCAGTTTTTTGTTAATTGTGCTGTTTAGGGAGGTGGGCTTGACTTTTGAGCCTTGCCTAAAAAAGGCACAATGGGGGCAGCAAGAGCCTTGGCCAGTATTCGAAAGCCTAGGGGTGACAAGTGCAAGCTGTCTCTTGTGAAGCAACACGGCTTGACGAGCATGTCATCCCAGGCTGACAGACACTGGATCCCTTTTGAATGACACCAAAAGCTTAGTCAATTGTTAAAATTGATATTTTTTTCTTTATACTGAGGTATCATTCTTGGTGAGGGCAGGATGCTACTCAGGGTCAGGGTCATACCAGCCTGGGCTACATGATCAGAGAGGTCTTCCATGTGTCTTTTCATATAGTCCAGGGAGGTATGTCTCAGGTCATTCATACCAACATAAACAATGACAGAGTCATATTTGTACTTTTCTGGAGTGACCTGAGTGCTTGTGTTATGTGACGGATTCTGGCTCCCGACATGCAGCTAACAGTAACCTTCTGCTTATCCAGCCTAGTGAGTGGGACATCAGTGTGCCTGACTATAGAGTCGCCTATTACTAGTGTGTTAGGTATGTTATTTCGCCTTAAGGGCTGTGATTGTGCGGCACACTGAGTTTGTGTTTTATGCGTTGTCTGGTTTGTGATGGGAAGTGCAGGTTGTTTTGGTGTCTGCTTTGGACTCTGATGCTTTTGCAGGTTTTTATTTAGAGCCTCCGAGTATGATTTTGTGTATTTATGTGTATTTTTTGCCAGTGCTGTTTTAGTAGATCTGTGTGTGGCTGGAGTTGTGGTGCAAGTGTTAACCTTCTCCTCTTGACTGTCTGTTCCAGTCTTGGGTGGAGATAGCTTAGCTTCCAGTTTGGCTGTATAATTGCATCTCTCGCATATGTTAGTGTTTTGTGGTAGGAGGAGAGGGTTGTCTGTGTACATGAGGCAGTTGTAACATTGCCTCAGGATACCCAGATTCACCAGCTGGACTAGAGAGTGCACCTGAAGTTGCCCTTCTGTCATGCCTGAATAGTAGGGTGAGCTGCTTAGTCGCTTGGTTGGTGAGGGGTGAATAAAGAGCCTTGCCCTGCTGGGCAATCAGTCTCAGGGTGTATTAATGCTTGCTATTAGGTCTGAGCAAGTGCTGGGCTGTAAGATGCTTTTTGTGTGCTTAGGTTGAGAGTTAGATGAGTTTCAAGGGAAAAACTGAAGAGGAGACTTAGTGGAGCCGGGAATAATTTAACCATAGCTAACCGGCAATGCCCGGTGCACAAAACCGTGCAAACGTGGTTTTTATAGTTGGGAAATGAAAGAGATAGAAATTAGCCCAAAATGGCCAATAAACTACTAACTTCTGGGCTGGAACCACTCATCCAGGGACAGATAGATTGCTCAAAGCTCCCCTCTCTCACAGGTGAACAGAGAAACTTCCTTCTATCCAAGTAAGGTATGGGCAACTCAGAAACTATTATCACAGCCCTGAATTCAGCACTGGCCTGAAGACTGGACTATACTAGCTTAGAAAGGTAGGAAAAAAGGAATTTTTTTGTTTTTTTGAAAAGGCAAGGCAAAAACAGTAAAAAATACACTTAAAACAGCTTTAAATGACTACAAACTATCAGAACAGACTATCGCACTTTAGTGTGTAGCCTACAACAGTTAAACAAATTATTTAAACAAAAAACAACTTTAAAAGTGCAGGCAGTCAAAATAAGTACAATATGTGAAAAAAACAAGCTTTTAAATCACAATAAATGCTGGAAAATCTGCGTTTAGGCAGAAAACAGTTAAGTACAGCAAGAAAGTACAGAAAACTGATACTTAATCACTCCAAAGTCTCTCTCCTAAGCTAGAAGGCTTGTATCAGTTTAAGGCTTTCTAGTGCTACCCAGTAGGTTAGTTACAGGAAAGTTGGGAAACAAGTGCAGATGTGGTCTTTTAAACCAGAAAGTTGAAAGAGACAGACAAACTGTCCAAATGGTCAATAAACTACAATTTCTGGGCCAAGAACCTCTCCTCTCGTGGTAGACAGGCCACCTAGTGCTTACCACTCCCACTGATAAGCTAGAAGGCTTTCCTCCAACACAGAAAGGCTTGTGGGGCTCAGAAGCTTACCAACAGTCCTGGATACAGCAACTCTGTATCTGGACTAGGCTAGTTACAGGAAAGGTGGGAAAAAAGCGCAAGTGCGGCTTTTAAACCAGAACGTTGAAAGAGATGGAAAAAAACTGCCCAAATGGCTAATAGCTACAATTTTTGGGTCAGAAACCATTCCTCTTGTGGTAGATAGGCTACCTAATGCTTACCACTCCCACTGATAAGCTAGAAGGCTTTCCTCCAACACAGAAAGGCTTGGGGGGCTCAGAAGCTTACAAAGAGTCCTGGAATACAGCAAATCTGTAACCAGACTAGGCTAGTTATAGGAAAGGCAGGAAACAGGCACAAGTGTGGCTTTCAAACCAGAAAGTTGAAAGAGATGGAAAAAAACTGCTCAAACAGCCAATAGCTACAATTTCTGGGCCAGGGACCACTCCTCTTGTGGTAGAAAGGTTACCTGATGCTTACCACTCCCACTGATAAGCTAGAAGGCTTCCCTCCAACACAGAAAGGCTTGGGGGGCTCAGAAGCTTACAATGAGTCCTGGATACAGCAAATCTGTACCTAGACTAGACTAGTAACAGGAAAGGCAGGAAACAAGTGCAAACACAGGCTTTTAAATCAGAAGGTTGAAAAAGATGGAAAAGCTTCCCAAACGGCCAATAAACTATAATTTCTGGGCCAGAAACTACTCCTCCTGTGGTAGATAGGTTACCTAGTGCTTACCACTCCCACTGATAAGCTAGAAGGCTTCTCGCCAACACAGACGGGCTTGGGGGGCTCAGAAGCTTACCAAAAGTCCAGGATACAGCAAATCTGTACCTGGATTACACTAGTTATAGGAAAGGTGGGGACCAAACGCAAAACGGGCTTTTAATCAGAAAGTAGAAAGAGATGGAAAAACTGCCCAAACGGCCAACGAACTACAATTTCAGGGCCAAAACCCACTCTTCCCGTGGTAGATAGGCTACCTAGTACTTACCACTCCCACTGATAAGCTAGAAGGCTTTCCTCCAACACAGAAAGGCTTGTGGGGCTCAGAAGCTTACCAACAGTCCTGGATACAGCAACTCTGTATCTGGACTAGGCTAGTTACAGGAAAGGTGGGAAAAAAGCGCAAGTGCGGCTTTTAAACCAGAATGTTGAAAGAGATGGAAAAAAACTGCCCAAATGGCTAATAGCTACAATTTTTGGGTCAGAAACCATTCCTCTTGTGGTAGATAGGCTACCTAATGCTTACCACTCCCACTGATAAGCTAGAAGGCTTTCCTCCAACACAGAAAGGCTTGGGGGGCTCAGAAGCTTACAAAGAGTCCTGGAATACAGCAAATCTGTAACCGGACTAGGCTAGTTATAGGAAAGGCAGGAAACAGGCACAAGTGTGGCTTTCAAACCAGAAAGTTGAAAGAGATGGAAAAAAACTGCTCAAACAGCCAATAGCTACAATTTCTGGGCCAGGGACCACTCCTCTTGTGGTAGAAAGGTTACCTGATGCTTACCACTCCCACTGATAAGCTAGAAGGCTTCCCTCCAACACAGAAAGGCTTGGGGGGCTCAGAAGCTTACAATGAGTCCTGGATACAGCAAATCTGTACCTAGACTAGACTAGTAACAGGAAAGGCAGGAAACAAGTGCAAACACAGGCTTTTAAATCAGAAGGTTGAAAAGATGGAAAAGCTTCCCAAACGGCCAATAAACTATAATTTCTGGGCCAGAAACTACTCCTCCTGTGGTAGATAGGTTACCTAGTGCTTACCACTCCCACTGATAAGCTAGAAGGCTTCTCGCCAACACAGACGGGCTTGGGGGGCTCAGAAGCTTACCAAAAGTCCAGGATACAGCAAATCTGTACCTGGATTACACTAGTTATAGGAAAGGCGGGGACCAAACGCAAAACGGGCTTTTAATCAGAAAGTAGAAAGAGATGGAAAAACTGCCCAAACGGCCAACGAACTACAATTTCAGGGCCAAAACCCACTCTTCCCGTGGTAGATAGGCTACCTAGTACTTACCACTCCCACTGATAAGCTAGAAGGCTTTCCTCCAACACAGAAAGGCTTGTGGGGCTCAGAAGCTTACCAACAGTCCTGGATACAGCAACTCTGTATCTGGACTAGGCTAGTTACAGGAAAGGTGGGAAAAAAGCGCAAGTGCGGCTTTTAAACCAGAACGTTGAAAGAGATGGAAAAAAACTGCCCAAATGGCTAATAGCTACAATTTTTGGGTCAGAAACCATTACTTCCCCATCCACATATAGTGCAACCCTATAATTCCTATTCAGACCCCCCCACCTAGAAACAACATAAACTTTATAACCATGACTATCACACAACTAAATCTAGTCTGTCTTCTCATAATTCTTTACAACACCACAAGTTATCACTCTAGCAATATCCCTAAACTTAGTAGCACAACACTGCATTATGCACTCTCATACACAGACACCACACATTATAATAATATCTGCCCACACTTATTCAAGAACTACATAACGGACCAATTCAGAACTAAACACATATGCTCTCATTCCTACTCCAAAAACACAATACTTTCTCACACTCCTCACCAAACTCCAACATCTGTATAACCATTTTAACTCCAGGCTCACCATAAGTGGGGATATCCACCCCAACCCAGGCCCAAATCCATCCTCTCCAACACAAACTGCTCAAACACAAATGTCAGAACATAACACCCCACTTTCTTCATCCCTGGGCAAATCAACAACAGCAGCAAAACCAACCATCTTTTAATGCTAAATATTAATATTAGAAGTATCAAAAATAAAATACCTGAACTCCAGGCCACAATAGCACACTACTCCCCAGACATAGTTGCTTTAACAGAAACCTGGCTAAATAAAAACATAGCTAACTCAGAAGTTCTCCCTACCGGCTACAATATCATTAGACAAGACAGACCACTTCGTAAAGGGGGTGGAACTGCCTTACTCTACAAGTCCAACTTAACTGTCCGTCAATTACCAAACTCTTACCCCTCCCCCAATAATTGGGACATACTTATCTCACAACTTCAACTTCACCCTAAAAAGGTCATCACCATAATTGTGATCTATATTCCACCTGGTAATACACCTGCTAGCCTTGAAGACTTCTTATCCTGGTGTTCTTCCACATACTCACAAGAAACCCTTATTCTGGGGGACTTCAACCTAGATTGGTTCACCTGTATATCAGAACCACCAAGTAATCTAATAAATCTCCATGGCTACCAGCAGCTAGTCCAAATTCCAACTAGGTGTGATAAAAATCTAAAAGGGAATCCATCCTTGACTGGGTCCTAACTAGCAACCCCACATTGTACCCTCACACAAGCAGTCTCCCAGACACCTTAAGTGACCACAACATAATATACTTTATACGTAGTAGAACAAGCATATGCAAAACCACTAACTATATATCCACTAGAAACACAAAAAAATTCTCTCCTGAGGTCCTCAACACTTTACTGTGTAACTGTGACTGGACCCCCCTAAAAACCCTCCCACTTGACCAGGCTGTAGCATATTTCAACAAAACATTTCTACAACACCTAGACACTGTCGCTCCATTGCGCAAAATCAAGGTTAGAACCTCTACAAACCCATGGCTCAGTAAAGAAACCAAACAAATCCTCAAGTCCAGAGGCACTGCCTGGCGTTACTATCAAAAAAACAAAGA
Source organism: Protopterus annectens (assembly GCF_019279795.1). Taxonomy (NCBI): domain Eukaryota; kingdom Metazoa; phylum Chordata; order Ceratodontiformes; family Protopteridae; genus Protopterus; species Protopterus annectens. The sequence goes on from NC_056733.1 coordinate 1,092,075,774, forward strand.
AACACAAACCCTAACTAAGTACCAAGAACTGCGCAACCGTGCAAAAAAAATGTATTCGGCTGGACAAAAAATCCTACTACACAACATTACAAACTAAATACCAACACAACCTACAAAAAATTTGGCAAAATGTAAACCAGCTACTAAAATCCACCCAAAAGGCTACCCCCAAACCAACCACCCCTGACACTAAAGTTCCCATCGAAACACAATTCAACTCCCACTTTGTGAACTCAATTCTATCCTTAGTATCACAGGACAGTTCCTTCCTCACTATCCCCCCCCCAACACAAATAACACTAATACTAGCTTTACCCTCAAAACAGTTTCCACCACTTCAATCAAAGGCATGCTTTCCAAACTAAAAACCTCAACAGCAGCCGACCTACTCCCCAGCTATTTCTTGAAACTTACAGCAGATGCTATTGCTATCCCAGTCTCCACTCTCATAAACAGATCAATTGTTGAAAACTATGTGCCCAAACTCTGGAAAATATCCTATGTTACATCCATACATAAAGGCGGGACCTCCACTGAACTTAATAACTACAGACCCATTGCTTTACTCTCCCCCCTGGCCAAAATCCTAGAAAAATGCATCCATACCCAGATGCTAAACTATCTCCTAGACTGCAACATCCTGTCACCTACTCAGCATGGTTTCAGACCTGCCCATAGTACCACTACAGCTCTCCTCTGCTTCACAGATGCAGTAAACCGTCTCAAAAATGAAGGCCTGCAAGTGTCAACTCTCTTTTTGGATATGTCCAAAGCATTTGACACAGTCTCGCACCAAATCCTGCTAAACAAACTAAACCAATATCATCTATCGAATTCCACTCTTACCTGGTTCCAAAGCTACTTAACTGACAGGTACCAAGCTGTGAAATGGGAAAATTCTCTCTCTCCTCAGCTGCCCATAACTATAGGAGTCCCACAGGGTTCTATCTTAGGACCACTACTATTCACAGTCTTCACAAATGACCTCCACACCTCCACACAGCATGCATCTATAATTCAGTATGCAGATGACACTACCTTAATCTGTGCTGCACAAAACATTCCCACCCTCCTGCAAACAACTCAACTAGCATTCTCTGACGTTGAAAACTACCTTACCAAAGCCCAACTTATCCTCAATCCAAAGAAAACTCAGCTTATGATTATAACCAGTTCTAACAAAAACACTAACAGTCAATTCACTATCTACTCCACAAATGCTACTCCAATTGCTCCAGTGGCACAGGCTAAGCTATTGGGAATAACCATAGACTCCCACCTAAAATTTGATAGTCATCTGAACTTAACTATTAAAAAAGTACATGCCAAACTGGGGTCACTCTACCGTATCAAACCATTTCTTACCAACAACACAAGATCAGCCATTGCTCGCTCCCAACTTCTATCCACCCTACTGTATGCATCTCCCATTCTGACTAATCTCAACAAAACTGAACTAAGCAAAATGGAAGCTTGCTATAACAGAATTGCCCGCTTTGCTGCAAATTGCTCATATAGAACTCATCACTGTACTGCTTTGAGACAGCTCCCCTGGCTTGAACTGCCCAACCTCCTAACCTACAATCAGCTCTGCCTCTGTCATTCTATCTATTACCTCCCCAATAAGTGTCCTGCCCTCAAAAACCTAGTACAACATCACTCAGCCAAAAGGCCTCTTAGATCATCAAGCAAACTACTACTAGAAGGCACCAACAGCTACAATAGCTTTGGAGATGCACTATATAGTAGTTCAGGGCTAAAAAATGGAACTCTGTCCCTACTAGCATTCAAAACACATCATCCAAAGCCTCCTTTAAAGACCTCATCAGGCAACATCTCAAGCAAAGTTGGCAGTGCCATGATTGCTCCCCAGGCTAGTGAAAGCGGATAACATATGCATACTAAATCTAGAGCAATTGATAATAGTTTTTCAATCTTACTCACAAACACTGGCTAATCTACAATGTATGTACTGTACCTGTGTACTATGTATGTATTCTACCTACATTCCAAAGTTCAGCTGTACACCACAAATCTATTACTTACCTTTATTTTTAAAATTAATATCTTTTTTGATTGTTCTCTCCACTGTAACTGTTTGTGCCGCATACCACTGTAAAAACATGTCTCTTGTAATTTGTGTGTATACTGATTATGTCTAAATAACTAAATGTGTCTGTAATTTTTCTTTGTGGAGCTTTTCTCCCCGGGCCTCTGCTGAAAAAGGGCCTTTTCGGCTCAGTCAGACACCCCCGGTTAACAAATGTAAAATAAATAAAAATAAATAAATAAATAAGCTAGAAGGCTTCCCTCCAACACAGAAAGGCTTGAGGGCCTCAGAAACTTACCAACAGTCCTGGATACAGCAAGTCTGTATCTGGACTTGACTAGTTACAGGAAAGGCAGGAAACAAGCTTAGATTTCTTTTTTTTTTGTTACAGAAAAGCAGCTAAAACAGCAGTAAATACATTTCAAATTGTAGTGCAGGCCAGTACACCCGAGTGTGTAGCAACAATACAGCAAATACAGTTCAAATAAGTGCAATTAAATTAACAAATGACTAAAAAACAAGTGCAGAAGGCAGTAAATTAGAAGGCTACTAACAAGCAGTAATAAGTGCAGACTAAGAGCGACTGAACAGATAACAGCACACAGAAGAGCAACTAAGACAGTTACAGTAAGAACAGATGAATAATATATATATATATATATATATATTCATTTTTTGGGGGGGGCAGAGCAGGATTAAGTGGCTACAGGGGTCGTCCTTCCCACATGCTCTTTTTGTCTCTTTGTACACAGTAGGAGTGCCTGAAATCAGAATATGATCTCACTGCACTCAGTTGAGTAAACAAATGAGATGGGCCCAGAAGGAGTATCCAAATACAAATCTACAAGAGGGGCGGGCAATTTCAAAGCCACCAACATTAATACCAAAACAAGAACAGGGAGGGCGACTGGGGAACTAACTGCAGAGAGACAGCCACAACTTCAGTTGAGTTAATATTCAGTGAAAAACACAAATAAATAAATTAAATACAGTACTATATGCAAAAGAGCAGATAAAAGTGTACTTAAATTCACTTATACGTCCAGCTGATTTCAGGTAGATGTTAGCCGGCCAAAGCTCTGGTATTAAGCAGATATAACTCAAAATGTACCACTTATATAAAGCAACACAGGATGTCAGTGATGAGCTGAAACTACCCCCACTGCTATCAATGGCTACACAGAAATTCTAAAAAGTACTCTGTAGAGAGACAGCCACAACTTCAGTTGAGTTAATATTCAGTGAAAAACACAAATAAATAAATAAAATACAGTACTATATGCAAAAGAGCAGATAAAAGTGTACTTAAATTCACTTATACGTCCAGCTGATTTCAGGTAGATGTTAGCCGGCCAAAGCGCTGGTATTAAGCAGATATAACTCAAAATGTACCACTTATATAAGGCAACACAGGATGTCAGTGATGAGCTGAAACTACCCCCACTGCTATCAATGGCTACACAGAAATTCTAAAAAGTACTCTGTAGAGAGACAGCCACAACTTCAGTTGAGTTAATATTCAGTGAAAAACACAAATAAATAAATTAAATACAGTACTATATGCAAAAGAGCAGATAAAAGTCCTGTGTGAGCTAAGTGAGAGACTACACGCCGCATTATTTCTGTACTGTGTAAGCTACATGTGTGCGAACTTAGCTAGAGTTGATGCTGTTTCATTTCCTTAAACTGTGTCCAGAAATATTGTGGGAACTAACTCAGCGTTTGTATGCTTCAACATAATTCGCACTCTGCATTTAACTAGAACGTGAATTTAGATAGCGTCACCTGGTTTCATATGCTGTAACATTAGTTATACTCTACATTTAACTACTATGAGAATTAAGCTAGAGTTGTTTTTCATTTTTTAAGTTAAACTGTGAGCTGACCTACTGTGGCACTAGGTTTGTGCTCTTTTGCTGAAGCTTATCTTGAACTGTAATACGAACTTGATTAGCGTTCATGTGCGACAACAATTGCTACGCTGGGTTAACGTTTTTCTCTTGTAACTGTAACTGTGAATATCTGCTATACTCTAGATAGGTGATATTTATGTTCGGAAGATCAGGCTAGTATATGTGCTGCTTTCAACATCACATTTAACTAGTGGAAACACCAGCATTGCAAGTCTGAATTTTCCCAAATACAAGAAGTTTGTTTGTAGCACATGCTCTCACTGATGGGCCTGATGCATGCTGGCGTCATTCAGCGTAGCCTCTGACTTCTATAATGCATAATTCAGAAACTATGCTATTACTTGTATGCTTTATGAAATACAGGAAGACTGCATTCTAACTTTTTATAGATTTACTCTAAACTCTTGGTTATAGGGTTATATTGTTCTTGATTTTGTTAACACTTTGTATTCCCAATTGAAATGTTATTAACCTCTGCCTGCTTCTAACCAACTTTGCTTCTACCTCTCTCCATTATTTCTCTCCTTAGACTCCCCCAAACTAGAGGCTCACCGCGTGGTTCCCGAGTCTCCAACTCACTTGGACCCCAGTGCGAATGCACAGACCATCCTTCCTCCAATTATTAGTCCACAAACTCTAACAGGGACTCAGGGTTTATTTCTACGCTATCCTAAAGTGTGCTATCCGGCTACCATCTGCTGCAGGTATTGCAACAGTACCTGAACTAAAAATTACTGTTTGACCTACTGATCATTCCAGCATAATCTAATAAGACACTTACACTGTCTTGTAAGGAACATTTTAACTAACAAACTGGACTTGAAAACTGTTACCTTTAGGACCCAGGAAAAACCCTTGTGGTGTAGTCCCCGCTCCGCTGCGCCCTCGCTACGCTCGGGCTTGCTCCGCTCCCCACCCTGCCCCCTATTCCCACCCGCCCCCAATACCTCTAAATTTATCAGGTCATTAAGCCCAACCCACTCATCACCAACCAATCACAACCATCACTTACTCTGACTCCTCTCCCTCCCACTTTCTCTGTTCTGCCTATACTATCAAATCTACTCCCTTAGCCCTCCCACCTATCTTCTCTTTCCCTCTTCCATACACAATTCCCCACTAGCTTTTTTATACACCCACTCTACCAAGGCAACTCCCGCTAGCATATTTCTCACAGTCTACTTCTCCTCTCACCATGGATAGAAACTCTTTCACCACCCTTCCCATCTTATCATTACTCCTATTTATCTCTTATCTTTTAACAAGTTATGAAACTCTAGCCCTAACAGGAGTTTACCTCCCCAAGGGTCACACCTCTTTATACTCACAAAACCCCTCTAATCTCATCCCTCCCTCCTACTACCCCGTTAGCAACCACAGTCCCAAAAAAAACCTTCCTACCCTTAGACACCCTAAAACACCTTCTACTAAGGACACTCTCAAATTACTATTCAAACTCCAAAAAATACTAGACTACTTAAAGAAATCTATTACGAAAGACGGTGATATCCACCCCAACCCAGGCCCTAACTTTGCCCAAGGCTCTAACACCTTGAAAGCTGCTAGAAGCTTAGAGAACTCCCTCCTATTCCTTCACCTGAATTTAAGAAGTATCAATAATAAGGTTCACAACTTACATGCCTTGCTTGCAACCCACTCCCCAGATATTATGTGCCTATCAGAAACGTGGCTCAAACCTTCCACTAAAGATGAAGAAATCATCCCACCTGGGTATAACATTCTCAGGGCCGACCGAAATACTAAAAAGGGCGGGGGTACAGCTGTCATGTTTAAGAACTCCTTGAACATTACAATGCACCCGCTACAACCCCAAAATTCCTACCCTAGAACTGCTTTCACTAAAGCTATCCCTAAACAACCAAAAAGTATTAATCTTTTAGTAATTTACTTACCCCAGGCAAAATGTTGAATACCTTGAACAATTGCTCAGTTGGTTAGCTGCCACCTATCCCCAAGAAACTATAATACTAGGAGACGTTAATATTGACTGGTCCCTCTACTCCATAAACTCAAACCCTCTCCCCATTAACTTACATGGTTTCTCCCAAAACATTCGATCTCCCACTAGAATTGGGAATGCTCAACAAAAGGAGAGCACGATTGACTGGATTCTTACTAATAAGACCCCAAACAACTATACTACAGGGACCCTACCAAATGACCTTAGTGACCACCTAATTACCTTTCTCATGAAACACAAATGCCCGACCTCAAATCATCCTCTAACCAGACTAGTTAGGAATATTAAGAATTTTGTCCCAGACCAATTTATTGCTGATCTCAAAACATGTAATTGGTCCATCCTTAAAACCCTCCCCTTAGATGAGAGTGTGTCATACTTTAATGACATCTTCCTCAAGATACTTGACTCTCACGCTCCAATGAGGCTTACAAGAACTAAGGAACATATTGCACCTTGGTTAACAAAAGAAACCAAATACAAAATCAAACTCCGTGATCATGCATGGCATAAATGGAGATCTACCAAAACCCACCTTGACCGCATCAAATTTCTACAACTTAGAAACTCAACCAAATCAGCTGTTAAGACTGACAAAAAGCAATATTTCTGCCACCTACAAGACAACCACCAGCACAATCCTAAAAAATTCTGGGCTGGGTTTAATCGCCTCCTTCACCCAGGAAAATCCACCACCCCCATCCCTGAAAAACTTCTGGGTGATGATCCAGGACATATAGCCAACACCTTCAACTTATTTTTCACTGAGACCATCCAGTCCCTTGCCAATCAGCTTAACACTTCTCCTTCGGCCACAACCTTAACTAAAGACCCAACTCAACCCTCCTTTAACCTACAACCCACATCTACCTCCTATATTAGAACCCTATTGAAAAAACTAAAACCAACCACCCTAGCGGCTGACTTACTCCCAGCCAATTACCTGCAATTGGCATCTGACGCCATTGCCTACCCTGTTTCCATTCTGATTAACCGGTCCATCTCTGAAGCTTCTATTCCTTCAATCTGGAAAATCTCCTATATTATTCCTCTGCATAAAGGTGGGTCCTCTACTGACACATCTAACTACAGACCAATAGCTATACTATCTCCACTAGCCAAGATCTTGGAACGCCATGCTCACAAACAACTTATTTCCCATCTTTCACGTAACAACCTTCTCTCTAACACCCAGCATGGATTTCGCCCCCATCACAGTACAACCTCTGCCCTTCTCTCCTTTGTTGACTCAGTCAACCTAAACCGCAACAATAAACTTATAACCTCTGCGCTATTTCTAGATCTATCAAAAGCTTTCGACATGGTCAATCACAAGCAGTTGATTCACACGCTGGAAAACTTTCAACTTAGCAAACCAACCATAAACTGGTTTACTGACTACCTCTCTTGTAGGCAACAGGCAGTCCAGTGGCAAAACACTCTTTCAGATCTACTTCCAACTAATATTGGCGTTCCTCAAGGATCTATCCTTGGTCCCCTCCTCTTTTCCCTATTTATAAATGGTCTACACTCGATCATTCCTAAAGCCACATGTATTCAATACATGACGATTCCACCCTAATCTGCTCGGATACTTCCCTCCCAAAACTACAAATTGCTACCCAAAATTGCTTCTCCATAGTCGAACAGTGGTTCTCAGAACTAAAGCTTTTACTTAACCCTACCAAAACCAAATTACTTCTAATTTTCCCCACATCAATTCCCTCCCAAGGAAAAGAACCACCTAGTTCCAACAGCCCAACCTTCCATGTATCTTCTTACAATGGGACCATAATCGAACCTGTCTCCCACACTAAACTATTAGGGGTGACCATTGATAACAAGCTTAAATTTGATACCCATGTTAGTTTGACTATCAAGTCAGTCAACAGGAAACTTGGGTCTATGTATAGAATTAAGAACTTCCTAACCCCACACACCAAACTAACTATTGCCAGGACCCATCTTCTCTCCACACTCCTTTATGCATCCCCAGTATTTTCCTTCCTTAACAAGAGAGAACTTAACAAACTATCTATAACCTACAACCATATAGCTAGATTCATTACAGGTTTGCCATATCGCACCCATCACTGCCAAAATCTAAGGGCTTTGGAATGGCTAGAGCTGCCCAACATTTTTAAACAAAACCAACTTACTGAGGTTTTCAAAACGATCAATCACCCTGAAAGAATCCCCTCACTAAATAAAATATTCACCCCCTACTCCAACCTTTTATCCCTGCGGTCATCAAACAGCCTACTTGTTCAGACCATTAAATCCCACAACTCGGGAGGGGAAGCACTCTATGCTAATTCCATTGGCAAATCCTGGAATGCCCTCCCTAACAACCTAAGGCATATGACCTCTCCTCACCAATTTAAAAAACACCTCAAAGATTTCCTAAAGTCCCAATGGCTATGCCCCTGCTCTAATCCAGACTAATAGCAATCGCCCCATACCCACCTAATTCTCTACCTATAATGAAGCTAAGCTTGATCTCCTTCTCCTAGTTTGCAACTTGTCTAACCAACATGTTTAACCTGTTCAATTGCTTTATTCTTGATTGTAATAACAAACATTTAATCTCCATATGTTTACTGTTAAACTTCCTCTGACTATATCCTGTATGTTATAATAATTTGTGCATTTCTTATGTCTCTGTTTTAATTCCTCTGATTTGGAGCTTTTCTCCCCGGGCCTCTACTGAAAATGGACATATATCCAGCTAGACTAGCCCGGTCAACAAATGTAAAATAAAATAAAAAAAAAAAAAAAAAAAAACTTATACATCCAGCTGATTTCAGGTAGATGTTAGCCGGCCAAAGCTCTGGTATTAAGCAGATATAACTCAAAATGTACCACTTATATAAGGCAAGACAGGATGTCAGTGATGAGCTGAAACTACCCCCACTGCTATCAATGGCTACACAGAAATTCTAAAAAGTATTCTGTAGAGAGACAGCCACAACTTCAGTTGAGTTAATATTCAGTGAAAAACACAAATAAATAAATTAAATACAGTACTATATGCAAAAGAGCAGATAAAAGTGTACTTAAATTCACTTATACGTCCAGCTGATTTCAGATAGATGTTAGCCTGCCAAAGCTCTGATATTGGTTCAAAGGCAGCAAGAAGATGGCAATATCTCAGATAAACCAAATATGGGCTAGGCTTTGGCAGCTGGGATTCAAAACAAAAACTACAAAGACTGAGCAAACAAGATGAACAAATGCAGATATGTCGTATGTCATTTAATGCTACTGATATCCATACAGCACAAGAAAATGGAAAGTGGAATTATGGATGTCCTTACATTCACCACTATAGTATTCCTTACTAATGGGATTCCTTGCCATGAAGCCCTCCGTCAGGCCAGTTTAAAAAAGTCTACCATTGCTTTAAGGTATGGTGAATGTCACCTGCACACTCCTTGCATAAGGTAGGGCATAAAGGTGACGTTCAGGTGTACCATCCTCAGAACTTCTTTGCTGCCAGCCCAAACGCTGTTTTAACGGCCGGTCTGTTGCATACATCCATTTTTTTACAGTTTTTCTGTTTATTGACTTTTCTGTGCTTACACCTGTTTGCTGGAGTCCTCACAGCTGCAGATAAGTACCCAGTTGGGTTTTTGGTTACTTTTTCTGTTTGTTTAGTGCTGTTTGGGGTTAATGTCATCCAGTAAGGGTAAATGCCAGTGTGGGATACTGATTTCCCATAAAGCCTGCCATGATAAGTGTCTTTTTTGCCTTGGTGCTGCTCACGACCATATGTCTTGTTGAATTTGTCAGGTGTTTGTCCCCAAACCTTCTCTCAGTAGGCTTTCTTCCCTTTCCTTGTACCTTGAGAACCAGTGACTTAAGCTTCTTGCTGCAGGTACTATGGATGGAACTTCCTGCTATGAGGGTCAGCCATCTGGGAAGAAGAAGGTGCATAAGGTAAGACCAGAATCTTCCACTGTCCAGCCTCTGCCGGGAGTTTCTCCTGAGGTTATTATGCACCTGGAGGCTCACACGGTCGTTTTGTCAGATACTTCTACAGTGTCTGGGTTGGAGGCTGGTGTGGATCAGGCAGCATGTCACACGAGGCTTTGCAGGCATCTGTTTTGGGTGTTCAGAGGGAACCACGGTTGACTGTTTCCGAGGGGTCTAGTGGGGTTCCGCAGTTTCTCTTTAGGGAAGAGGTTCCTACTGCAGTTGTGGAATGCTGTCCTGAGTCTGGGCTTTTTCAGATTTCCAGGATGGCCGTCCCTTTGAAGAAGAAACAGAAAACTAACCATAGTATAAATACGATAACAGTTTGCACTACCAAGAAGTTAGTGTTCCTTAGCCAAATGCAAGCAAATAAATAAATCAAATAACCAGAAAGGCTTAGGAACAGCCCTGTCCAGATAGGAGTTTTCAGCATTCAAAGCGTCTATTCACACCAAACACAGTAGTTGTTTCCAGTTCAAAAATTCAGTTTACAAGCCTCAGATTCTTAAGCAAGTCCAGACTTTTATTTGAATACAAATAGCAGGTAAGCGCTTTCGCCAAAGAGGCTTCCTCAGACCATATACAAACAATTAATTCAGCACACTCTATATATATATATATATATATATATATATATATATATATATATATATATATATACACACCTTCAATTAAACGATGACATCATAATTAATTAATAAATATATGTATAAATTAATAATTTAAGATGCTAGATAGCTTAATAAAAGACATTTCATTATTCCATGTATATAAAAAACAGATACATGTAATTTAAAATGATATATATATATAAAACATGTATATATAAAAATAAATTTTTATTAAAAACTACTAACAATCAATCTCCTATTCTTAAGGGCAGGTTTAAGGGTAATTTTATCATTTAGACCTGGATTTATATGTGCCTGGAGTTTAATAATCCAATTGGTCTCATTTCTTTCTGTAAAAGTCCTAACACCCCCCCCCCCCTTAAACTAGGGGTATTAACATACAAAACCATAAACTTAAATGTATGCATACTATTGGTCTCCAGGACATGTTTAGATAAAGCATTAGTATTGGATTTAATGCGTTTCTGATTATAAATGTTCCCTTATCCTGTCCCTAAGCCTTCTGTCGGTTTTGCTAACATAGAAGGCAGGACAGGAGGAACATATAGCAAGGTAAACAACATGTTCGGTATTACAATTGGCGACAACATCAAATACATAAAACTGAGATGTGATAGGATGGACAAACATGTTGGAATCACAGATATAAGAACAATAATTACAATTACCACAAGGGGCCATACCTAGATCATGAGTGATAATATTATCGGATATAATAGTCTTTGGATAACAGAGTAGTCTATGAAGGTTTTTCTTGTTCTTAAATAAAAACTGTGGGTATTCACCCATAATTTCTCTAATCTGATGGTCCACAGTCAAAACTTTCCAATGCTTATAAATTATTTCTATAATTTGATCAAAATCATGTGTATAAAATAAAGAAAATTTTTGTTGTGAATTATTTGTGCTAACAGGACTAAGTCTATTAGTGTACTTGTCACTCCCTTTATCAGAAAAATAGGGACACGTTTTATCAACCCTGTAATGTTCAGCACTCTGAAAACCATTAGAAATCTCATCGGCATTGTATGTCCTAGCTAATAGTCTATCCTTTAGACCAACTAATTCTCTCTCAAAGCCATCTTGTGTCGGATTTAATCTAGAAGCTCGAATGGCTTGGCCTTTAATAATGTTATTGAAAACATAACGGGGGTGCAGGCTTCCTCTATGTAATAAGGTATTTCTGTGACTGGGTTTTCTATGAACACCTGTGTTTAATTTACCATTACTTAGTCTTTCTATATGAACATCTAAAAAAGTAATACTATCTGTTGATTCCATTTTAGTAAATTTTAAATACTCTGTAAGGGAATTAATTTCTTCAAAGAAAATGTTTAACTCTCTCTCATTTCCTGTCCATAGAAAAAACAAATCATCCACAAAACGTCTATAGAAAATAACATATTTCCTGTACCTCGGTAGTAGAAACAGTTGCTTCTTTTCCCACACAGCCATCACTAGGTTGGCGTAGCTATTGGCACATGATGTGCCCATAGCCACGCCATCCCTTTCTATGAACAAATCATTGTTAAAAAGGAAAAATGTTGTTCTCAAGTACTGTTTCTAACAACAAACACAGTAGATCTACCTTAGTAATAAGGAAATCAGTGAAACGTGTTAGATACTAGTAAATGCTTTCTAGACCTTTTGGAGTAGGGATAACTGTAAAAAGGGATTTAACATCCATTGTAACTAAGAAATAAGCAAGATTATCCTGTATAGTTTCCATTTTCTTATAAAGGTCTAACAAAAACTGTTTAGTATCTCTAAGAATAAAGGGGTTCAAATCTCTCTCATGGCCAGGTCTTCACTTGGCCGAGAAATGTTATTAATAATAGACAAGGTTCTAGCAGAGGAAGAAATGGCTCTACCTATGCCTCTGTTTTAGAATCTGCCAATGTGAATCCTGTTGATGTCAGAGAAAGTGTTTCAGATAATGTTATTGGAAATAATGTGAATTCTGCTACCAATGTTATTGGAAACAATGAGAACTTGGTTACTAAGTCTTCTGTTAATGTAAATACTATTTGTGATAACCCTCTATCTGCCATTGCTAATAATGAAGTACAAGAGAGTGCAGGATGTAATGTCATTAGTATTAACTCAGAACATGATGTTATTCATAATCACACTATGTACTCCACTTCTTCTTCTGCTCATTCTTCAATTAGTGAACCTGTTGTTAGAAAGAAAACTACTTCACATTTTTGTGAACCAATACACCCTGCCTCTTTCCCAATAACCGACATTCACAGAAGGGGAAGGAGTTTTTCTATGAGCAGGGGAAGACAAAAAAGGAAAGCCTCAGGTGGAGAGCAGAAAGGCCCCACATTGAAGATGTGGGAGAAACTAACACCACCTTAGTCTGGAACCTTTCACATAGACCCTTAGATAGATATGAATCAGAAGTGTTAAACAAAGGCCTTTCATTTATACCTACCACTAATAGTGATATAACAGACACTATTTTAGATACTAAACTGTTTGTTCAGAATACTCAGTTGAAGTTACTGTTTAAAAATGAAGTTAATAATGCCCAAGCATCACGATTTCATAAACTTGTGTATTTGTTCCCAATGATCACCCTCTTTTGGACGCATTTTGCAAGATGGTAGAAGATGATATCTATACTTCATGTAAGCATCCATGTAATAAAATTAAAAAAGGTAACCTATCCTTATTACACAGAGGAAGCATGCACCCCCGTTATTTTTTCAATAACATTATTAAAGGCCAAGCCATTCGAGCTTCTAGATTAAATCCGACACAAGATGGCTTTGAGAGAGAATTAGTTGGTCTAAAGAATAGACTATTAGCTAGGACATACAATGCCGATGAGATTTCTAATGGTTTTTGGAGTGTTGAACATTACAGGGTTGATAAAGCGTGTCCCTATTTTTCTGATAAAGGGAGTGACAAGTACACTAACAGACTTAGTCCTGTTAGCACAAATAATTCACAACAAAAATTTTCTTTATTTTATACACATGATTTTGATCAAATTAGAGAAATAATTTATAAATATTGGAAAGTTTTGACTGTGGCCCCTCAGATTAGAGAAATTGTGGGTGAATACCCACAGTTTTTATTTAAGAACAAGAAAAACCTTCACAGACTACTCTGTTATCCAAAGACTATTATATCCGATAATAATATCACTCATGATCTAGGTACGACCCCTTGTGGTAATTGTAATTATTGTTCTTATATCTGTGATTCCAACATGTTTGTCCATCATATCACATCTCAGTTTTATGTATTTGATGTTGTCGTCAATTGTAATACCGAGCATGTTGTTTACCTTGCTGTATGTTCCTCCTGTCCTGCCTTCTATGTTGGTAAAACCAACAGAAGGCTTAGGGACAGGATAAGGGAACATTTATATCAGATACGCATTAAATCCAATACTAATGCTTTATCTAAACATGTCCTGGAGACCAATAGTATGCATACATTTAAGTTTATGGTTTTGTATGTTAATACCCCTAGTTTAAGGGGGGGGGGTGTTAGGAATTTTACAGAAAGAAATGAGACCAATTGGATTATTAAACTCCAGGCACATATAAATCCAGGTCTAAATGATAAAATTACCCTTAAACCTGCCCTTAAGAATAGGAGACTGATTGTTAGTAGTTTTTAGTAAATATTTCTTTTTATATATACATGTTTTATATATATATAATTTTAAATTACATATATCTGTTTTTTATACATATGGAATAATGAAATGTCTTTTATTAAGCTATGTAGCATCTTAAATTATTAATTTATACATATATTTATTAATTAATTATGATGTCATCATTTAATTGAAGGTGCATATATATATATATATATATATATATATATATATATATATATATATATGGAGTGTGCTGAATTAATTGTTTGCATATGGTCTGAGGAAGCCTCTTTGGCGAAAGCGCTTACCTGCTATTTGTGTTCAAATAAAAGTCTGGACTTGCTTAAGAATCTGTGGCTTGCAAACTGAATTTTTGAACTGGAAACAACTACTGTGTTTGGTCTGAATAGACGCTTTGAATACTGAAAACTCCTATCTGCACAGGGCTGTTCCTAAGACTTTCTGGGTATTTGATTTATTTAGAAAACTAACCATGTTTCTTCTGCTCCTAGAGATCTACAAAGTGAGTGGCAGACCTTTACTCAGGGGTTATTTAATGCTTTACTGTCATTTTGACCTCCTCAAGGGGTTTCAGTTCCTGCTCCTCCTTGGTCGGCATCTTCCCCTAAAAGGCCCAGAGAACTGCATTCTTCTGAGGTGGATTTTGATGATGACTTCCTTGCTTATTGTGCCCAGATTCCTTCTCCTTTAGACTAAGGGTTTGAGGAGGAGGATTCTCATACTCTAGATAATCCCCCTGAGCAAATTTCCTTTGGGGACATAATCTCTAGGATGATGGACTTTTTTAAGTGGAATTGTGCCCAGGTTTTGGATAGCCTTAAGAGGTACTATCAGTTACTGCAAATGCAATCGCCTAAGTCTGTGGCCATTCCTCCTGTCTTGCCTGCTTTATTGGATGTTTTTTCCACTACCTCTAAAGTGCTGGATTCTCTGCAACCTGCTCCCAGGAAGTCTGATTCTAGGATTTATAGGGTGCCTGAGGATTGTTCATTTTTGTTTAAATGTCCTGCTGCCGACCCCTCTGTGATGTCTGCAGCCTCTGATAAGCTGTCTCAATTACTTCCTTCGTCCAAGTTACTGCCTTCTGACAAGGAAAGTAGGACCATGGATAGAATGGGTAATAAAGTTTATACTTCATCTACCCTAGCTTTTAGGGCTATCAATTATCAGACCCATATCTCTTGGCTGTTTGTTTCTCCTGTGCCTAAATTTCAATGGAACTACCCTTCAAAGCCAACCTGTGTTTGTAGGCAGTCTCACCCCCCCTTCTAAAGGTAAAATGGGTAGTAAACGGACTCCTCCTGCTAAGGCCACTTAGACTGCAGGGATTCTTAAGCCTTCCTTTCCTGACAAACCAGGTACTGTCTGACTATCCACCCATTCCCAGCCACATTCCTCTTTCTGTTCACCTTTCTCTTTCTCTTCCTGCTTGGCTCTGGATCACCCATGATTCTTGGGTTTGGTCAATCATTCCTCTAGGATACTTCATGGTCTGGATTTTCAATCCTCCTTTTATGGGCATTCCTCAGCCTCCACGGGAACAGCTTCCTTTTTCCCAGAGGTTCTTTGGGAACTCTTGTCTCAGGGTACTATTCAAGAAGTGCCTGTGTCCCAAGGGGGGAAAAGGTTTTATTCAAGAATGTTTCTAGTGCCCAGAAAATAAGGTACTTTGATACCTTTTCTAGACCTCTCCCATCTGAACACCTTTCTGAGGGTGCCTTCCTTTTGGATGTTGTCCCTTCAGTTCATTTTTCCTCTTTTGCTCCCTCAGGCCTTTCTGGTGTCACTGGACCTCAAGGATGCTTATCTCCATATTCCGATCCATCCTTTTTTCAAGAGATTTTTGCATTTCTCTGTTGCTTCCTGGCATTTTCAGTTCTGTGCTTTGCCCTTTGGCCTTTCTACTGCCCCAAGGGTGTTCACCAAATGCCTCACTCCTGTGATTGCCTTTTGCAGGCTTCAAGGGTTCCAAATCTTTCCTTTTACGATTTCTCTTCTTCAGAGCATGGGGTTCACAATAAACTTCAACAAGTCTTCCCTGACTCCTTCTCAGGATTGTATCTTTTTGGGTTGCAGGCTTTAAACGTTGGCAATGCTGGCATCCCTGCCTCCTCCAAAGGCACTAACTCTCATTTATTTCTTTCAAACTCTTCTTCTCCTGTTCTTCATTTCAGCCAGGGAGTTTCTGAGAGCTCTGGAGTTCATGTCTTCCACCATTCCAATGCTTCCGGTGGCCAGATTCCACATGAGGAAGTCCCAGTGTTTTTGAAGTTGGTGTGGCTTCAGCATGCGCATCCTCTAGACTTTCCTGTTACTCTTCTCCCGTGTCTCAAGGAGAAACTTCTTTGGTGGATTCAGCAGTTGTCTCGGAATCCAGGGCTCCCTTTTCAGCCTCCGCTTCCCTCTCAGGATCTGTTCACAGATGCTTCAGATATGGCAGAAGGAGCACATCAACATCAAAGAGATGAGGGCTCTTATGCTGGCTCTTCAGGCCTTTCATCCTTTCTTCTCTGCAGGGCCTTTCAAGGTATTCACAGCCAATACCACAGTCATATGGTATATCAACAAACAAGGGGGGGTACAAGAGCCTACCATCTTTGCCAGCTGACACTTCTGGTATGGGATCTGGCTATCCAATATCGTGTGACCCTTCGGGCAGTTTACATTCCTTCAGAGCGGAACATTGTGGCAGACAATCTGAACAGATACTTCACTCAATCCTAGGAATGGATGCTTCACAGGGATGTGTTTCTGGACATTGTTGACCAGTGCGGTATTCCTCAAGTAGCTCTCTCTGCTTCCCCTCTGAACAGACAACTTCCTCTGTTTTGTGCCAGAGTCCCAGGTCCTCTGGTATGGAAGGTGGATGCCCTCTCATTTTCTTAGAAGGGTATGTTTCTTTATGCATTCCCTCCCTTCCTCTCTTTCTGAGAGTCCTGTTCAAGATTCAACAGGATGCTCCCAAAATATTGTTGGTGACTCCCTTTTGGCCACAACAGTACTGGTTCCCTCTACTTCTACATCTAGTCAGGGGCAATCATCACAAGTTACCTCACAGAGTGGATCTCCTCACATGAGACGAGGGGTCTCTCATTCATCGCCACCTGTCTACATTTCAGCTGACAAGGTAGGTGATGAGGTTTTGATTCCTCCTAGACACGTTTTTTCTGAGGAAGTGCTGCAAGTCCTGCAGGAGGCTAGGAAGCCTACTACTACGAAATCCTACTTATCTAAATGGAAGAGGTTTTCTATTTGGTGTCTTTCTCGTGATCTAGACCCATTTTCTGTGGATGTTCCTTTGGTTCTTTCTTATTTGTGTAAGTTGCTCAATGCTGGTTTGGCCTATTCTTCTATTAAGGCTCACTTATCAACACTTTCTGCTTGTCTGCCTTTAACTTTAACTGTTAGCTTCTAGGTTTGAGGCTCAGCAATTTTTTAAAGGCATCCTTAATATTAGACCTCCCAGGAAGCCTGTTACTTCTCCCTGGGATCTTAATTTTGTTCTGGAAAAATTGACTCAGGCTCCTTTTGAACCTGCTGTTTCAGCTTCCTTGCAACATTGTTCTTGGAAGACAGTTCTTTTGTTAGCTCTTACTTCTGCCAGACGGGTGTCAGAGTTGCAAGCCCTTATGGCTTGTCCACCTTTTTTGATATTTCATGAGGACAGGGTGTCCTTGCATACTAATCCTTCTTTAATGCCCAAGGTGGATAATGAGTTGTCACTTAATCAGTCTATTAATTTGCCTACTTTTTTCCCCTCTCCGCAATCTGACAGTGAGAGGGTGCTGCATATCTTACATGTGCATAGACAGCTCAGATTTTATTTGTATAAAACTAAAGCTATCAGAAAGTCTGACCAGTTATTTGTTGCCTTTATCCTAGGTCTTTAGGTTTGGCTGTTTCCAAATAAACTATTTCCACTTGGATTTCAAAGGCTATTTCCTTTTGTTACACTTTTCATGGCGAGAGCCTTCCTTCTTCTGTAAAGGCTCATTGGACTACAGCTGTGGCTTCTTCTGGTGCTTTTTCCAAAGGCTTAGATGCTAATTCTGTTCTTGAAGCTGCTACCTGGCCTTCTGTAATACCTTTACCAAACATTACCAGTTGGATGGTATCTCCAGAGCTGGTGTTGCTGCTGCCCTGCTACCTGGCCTTCTGTGATACCTTTACCAAACATTACCAGTTGATGGTATCTCCAGAGCTGGTGTTGCTGCTGCCCTGCTACCTGGCCTTCTGTGATACCTTTACCAAACATTACCAGTTGGATGGTATCTCCAGGGCTCGAGCTGGTTTCCTGCTGCCATTCTTCGTGGCTTCTTAAAAGGCTCTGCGGCTTCCTCCTCCCAGGTTTCTTCTTGACCTTTGGCCTCTTCCATTAGTAAGGAATACTGCAGCGGTGAATGTAAGGACATAGTACAGGTGTGTAAAATATTACCATAATGGTAGATGCCCTTGCCTTCACCGCTGCAGTATTCTCTCTCTCCCTCCACCCCCCTGGTCTTTTTTCCCTTCCTGGATGTGCAGATTCTCCTTGGTTTTCCTTGGACTGCTGTTCCTACTGGTGCAATCTGTTTTGAGGATGGTACGCCTGAATGTCACCTTTATGCCCTACCTTACACAAGGAGTGCGCAGGTGATGTTCAGCGTACCTTAAAGCAACAGTAGACTTTTGTAAACTGGCAGATTACGGACAGAGGGCTTCACTGCAGGGAATCCATAAGTAAGGAATAATTCAGCGGTGAAGGCAAGGACATCTACTGTTATGGTAAGATTTTACACAACTGTACTTTATTGTGACTGAAAATTCCTTGCTACAAGTTAAGTGAACATCAGGCTATGGCAAGGGTGCAGCCAGGCATACTCTTCCTACTCAAGTGACTATATTTTTTGGAGCAACTCAAGGAAACATTATAGACTACAGCAGCAAGAGGGAGTCTAGGAATGTTATCAATGGCTCACATTTACACATAATGTGTTCAGATGTAACGTTAACTGGAAAGGCTACTTTGGGGGCTTTAAACCAGTTTGAAAAGACTATAAATATTGTTTACCAATGCAATATATCTATAGATGTGTGTACCTACACGGTTACACCTCACATCTTCTGAGCATTAAAAATGGCATCTCTTGCCTTTAAAGTTTATTGCACACAGCTAGAATGAGGAGCGCGTTATTGTTAAAGCAATGTCTATTATTAAAGCAAAGTGGCGACCCTTAACGGGGAAAAGCCAAAAAAGGTCTTCAGACACTGTAGCTCATAAGGAAAGACTTTGCCTAGGTTTCACTTGTTCTTGTTTTCAGCTTTTCTTCCGGGGCCTCCGATAGAAACTGGCATTTCAGTTCCCCGATGAACCTTTCCTGTTAACAAACCCCAATAAATAAAGTCATATTCATGCTAAGTATGTTTCATTTTATTAAGAAAAGCAATACACCTGGGAAGAGTAAAACCGTAATTTGAAGGTAGAACTCACTGTTATTGTTATGACTACGTCACATAATTTGACAGGTTTAGTCTACAATGAAACAAACTACTAAATAATAATTTATCTGCGCGGCTAGAACGCTTAAGACCAAGAAACACCTGTGCAACAGCGATTTTGTGCGCCGTGATCACCTCCTGCTGTGCAGAGACGGTAGTGCATGTACGGTACATTAGATATCGTGGCACTAAGCGCTGATTGCTGTTCACTTTTGAGTCGAATTCCTGGTGGCAGCAATGTACCTCTAAACCTCTAAGAACATGAAATCTGGACCAAGCCGTAAATATTGCGGGGTAAATGAAAAAAAATCGAGTCACTTTTTAAATATTGCTCTTGTTTTGTATTAATACGAATTTTTTGAAGGGTAAGAAGTCAATAACTCAAACGCCGGCCATTATTTTCTGACTTTAGTCCTCGATATTTTGCCTATGATTTACCAGAAATATGAGGCAAAAATCTGGACATTCTGCAAAAATATGTACGGTTGAGAGGTATAGCAGCAATGATGAATATTCAGTATTATTAAGGCTCCCTCAAAGTCACATAATTTTATAAAGTGCTTTCCCTGTACATATTATGCACAGGTATAAAACGGTGTTCGCCCCTCTGACAGTAGAAGGAATCCCACTGACAAACTGCAACCTCACGGTCTTTGTGCTTTTACCTTCTTGATACTGGCAGTGCCATAGCAGCTCTGAATTTCCACAGCCGCGCAATAATGTAAAAAGACAGCGCAGTACCCAGAAAACAAACACACCCATGCAGCTCCGAAATGTATTAAGAAACTTCCCAGATCATATAATAAATAAAACAAGTCCAACTCCTTATTTAGTCAAACATTATCTTAAACCAATACTATAAACTCTTTACTCTGTTTAAAAAGCATAGGGCAGCGCCCGCGGTTTAAACTCCTGAGAGTGATTTCAAATGTTTTCGAAGTAACCGCTAGGCTATAGGCCTACGCCGAAAGTTAAGCTGTAAAAAGTAAGTTACAAGAGATGCATTGCTTCGTCACAGTTTCGTCATTTGTTTGTTTAGCATTTAAATTGGCAACAGATAAAATATATTAGGAGATACTTTAGCAGAAATACAGTAGAACAAAAATCATACCTCGGTTTCAACTGTACAGATTTTCACAGAATGTTCAGACTTTTGTCTCATATGTTTGGTCTGATCCTCATAAAAATAGTTTTTTTTGACAAATCAATGGGATGATGCAAGCATTAAAGTCACGAAATAACGACGTGCATTTGAATTTCAAACTTCATATCCTTCAGAAAATGCATGCTTACAAAAGTCCTGATATTCTAGCAACTTTCTAAGTGTAGCAATGTTTAAAACGTGTCCCTATTTTGGGGCCTTTGTTCACCCATTTCTTCAGGCTTTGTCCAGATTTCTTGCGATAAAAGGTTGCCAGCTATGGTCGGTACTGTACTAACATTTTCACTCCATTTTATGTTTCTAACCTCCTTTCAAAAGCATGCTGTCCATATTCCTAACAGATAATTACACTTTCTTACATTATGGTTACTGAGGTGTAGGTGCGTTTACAAATACCCATATGTGTACTTACAAGTATGGCAGTACTTGCCAAATGTCACAATAAAAATAAAATAGGTGTTTATATTGTTGATTCAGTGACCTAACCAGCTCAGAGTCCCAATTATTAATGGATTTAAGTATGATCTGCCCCTCCAAGTAAGTGCAAACAGTTAATCCTTATGTACCATCCACAACTAGTGTGAATCGGGTGCAGAAAAGGTTCCTTAGCATACCTCTCGACTGTCCCTGATTTTCAAGGATATCCCTGATTTTTCCTTAAATTTTTGCTTTGTCCCTCGTAATCCCCCTTCAGCTGGTGATCTGGGGAGAAATGGTGTTGAATTGCACTTACTAAATAATAACAATATTACAGTTATAGACTGCTTTTCTACAGAAAATGAACATTAATTCTTATTCTCTTATTCTGTCAGCATCTCAAGTTAAATATAAAAAAAAATGTTCCCAATTATTTCTGGGTTTGTCCTATTTTGGAGCTAAGATGCTTAAACTGTGCCAATTCGCTTAAACTAGAAAACAAAAAGAACTCTGTTGGTTCTCTGGTACAGAGCAAAGGGTGTGGCACAGGTAACCCAGATTTAGTAGTCGACCCAGCCTGTGAGGCGTCAGCTGGGCAGTTGGGATAGAGAGGTATTTGCTGCTTCTCCTATTCTGGGCTGGGGAGGAATACTGTGCCTGAACTGTAGCCCTTACTGAAGGCAGAGGACTCAACCCTCACGCAAAAACCAGAGAGAATGCACCATAATCATATATCGCTAAAGATCCCCAGTGGATTTCACTGCAGACTAGGCATGGGATGGCACTGTGACTAGGCATGGGGTGGGACTATGGATAATGCATAAAAATGCTTTCCACTGCTTTCAGAATGACATTGTGCACGGTTGTCCTGGTCTTTCTATCCACACTCCAAATCTTCCACAAACAGACCCCTGCAGGAAGCTCCACCCCTCCCTGCCTGTGGGGAACTGTTACAGGACAGGCTAGACAAGTGCCAGGTGTTGGCTGTGGATATAACTGAGGTGGGGGCTCTGGAACACTGCAAATGGCAATAGTGAGAGCAATCAAAAAATTGTTAAAAGAAAAATAAAGCTATTTCCATACCGAGCTTAAGGAGTCAAACACCCACAGCTAACAGGAATTCTACTTACTGAGCATGTGTATCAGTCTGCATGCCAGCTGTAAACATTTATGTGTGGCAAAGTATTTTTTTAGAATCATTCTTTAGCAAACATAGTTGCATTTTTGAGGTTTACTAGCTGCAAAGGCATCTGAATATTTAAATTGTTTAATATATATTTTTTGTGCTTAGTAGCTCTCCGCTGGTCAAATATTTCCTAATTAAGTCCCATAACTTGCTGACATAAGACCATACAAGACACCAGCCGATATCTTTGCATGCTTCCTGCTTTTCTTCTTTTCTTTTGTCAGGTATTCATTTCTAACATATCTGTTATTGCAGAGCTTAGGAAAGGAGGGATAGTACTTCTTCAAGGCATGTGGCACATTGCTTACTTAACCCATAGTTGCTTTGCAGGGCCAACTAAGAAGCAATGTCTGGTTAAGTGACTTGGCTGCTAATCAGTCTCAGGTCACCCAGGTTACAGACAGAGTTTTATCCCTTTGCACTACAGAGCTGGCCGCATCTGCTGGACCACTTGGGAGCTCTGTATTCTTAACTGCAGTTGCCCCACATTCCAAAGGCCTTTGGTAAAATGTATGGAGTTAACTTTTGTAAGGACAGTCATTGTAATGAGCACAATAGTTGGAAGAACTGGCCTGCCTGAGCAAAAGTACAATTATAATGGCTGAATTTAGTTCTGAGAAGTTTAAAACTGCATCAGATAAATTACTTCTGCACCCCACCACCCTGCCAGTAATGGGACAAAAGAGAGATTTGTCCAATTGTTATGAAGGCCATGGGTAAACATATTTACCACTGCAGCACAAAAATTTATAATCTACTTTTTGAATATGAAAATGTAATTCATACAACAATAAAGACAACACCATGCGAGATCCTGGATGAACCTCCTAAAACCTAATCTTCAGAGAGAGTAAAAAATAAACGAATGAATAATGCCACAAGTGTTGAGCAGCATGTGTTAGCACTAGACTGTAGAGATAATGAATAGCGGTTATAACCAAATGTCATTTTAACTGAATCTCTGATGTAGAATTTTCATGTCCAAATGCCATTAGAAGCGATTCTCTCATGCACAATGTTCATTTCCAAATGCTTTTAGAACAGATTCTGGGATGCACAGCTTTGATGTAGGAGGCAGTGCCCAGAGCTGGCATATAGCACAGATGCGGGATGTAGTCTGCAGATATGCTGTGAGATCATCTTCCTGTCTCAGAACTTCCAGAGGCAGAGAAGACAAGGATCCAATATAGTTAGTACACTTCAGTGGTTATAACTTAGTAGTTCAGATAAGGTAAACTTAGATACTTTAGGCATTAATGAAGGATTAGCTCATAAAGAAACCTAGCTTCTTGGAAAATGAGATGAGGTTGACCTGTCATAAGAGCCTGCAACTCAGTTACCCTGTTGTGGACATTAGAACAATAAGTAAGACTGTCTTCCATGCCAGTAATATCAGGTTGGCCTGATGACCTGGTTCAGATGAAGCTGGAGTTAGTTTTTCTAACACAAATTAAGATTCCAAGTAGGAACCACCTGTTTTCTAGGAGGCGTCATATGCAACAACCTTTTAAAAAACATTTTGACATGAGACTGCATTGAAATCGGGGGTCCATGAGCAGAAATGGCCAACATATGTACCTTGATTGAGGTATAAGACTAGTTCCATAGGACAGTAACTAGTACAAAAAATGCAGAACCAGAGAAACCCTAGCCCTGAATAGATGCTTGTTCTTTTCTAGGCATCATCTAAAAACACTCTTCCATTTGCTAATATATGATTTTCTAGAAAGAGGTTTTCTTGCCTCAGTTAATACCTGCAGCACATCCTCACAAAAAAGTATTAAAATTCTTATCATCCAGGCAGTCAGCCATAGTTGTTTAGGGTCAGGATGCATCTAACACCTTTGGTCTTGTGTGAGTAAATCCAATCTGTGGGGAACCTTGTCTAACTTGCCCCCAGCCATTTCCAGAAGAAGGGAGAATCAGCATTACATTGGTCAGATGGCAAGCACCACAATGATCTTTTGGGGATTCCGTCTGAATCTTCAGAATTACCCTGGATATTAGTGGAATGGGTAGAAAAGCATACAGGAACAATCATGTCCAAGGAAAAGAAAAAACATGTCTTCCAGGCCTTCTGACATACAGTCCAGGAGTGGAATTTTGCCAAATGATTGTTTAGAGGAGAGGCAAAAAGATCTACTTGAGTTGTTTCCCTTGTTTCCATTTGTGAGTGTCTGTCCTTGTCCTGATCAGCTAGTCTGGCACACAGTTTTGTTCAGATGAAATAAAAGATGCTTGTAGATTGAGATTTGTTCTGAAAACCTATATGACAGGCTACTATGGCTATTCTGCATAGAGTGTAAGATCTGTTTCCCCCTTGCCTGTTTATGTACAGCATCACTGATTTATTGTCAGTAAACACTTGTAGAGATCTTGGGGACTACAAATGATCGAGAGAGTCGAGAGATTTAGAAGAGCTAACATCTTTTATACTGATGTATTTTTGGTCTGCCTTTTTCATTTCAAAGATCCTGTACTTTTATTCCCATTGGCACTGCTCCCCAAGAAAGGTCCGAAGCTGCTCCATAATTCAGACAACAACACTCTGAAAGCTTTTTCACCCAAAAAGATTTCACAGTCATGTAAAGTCGAGAAATTCATTGAGGTCTTGGCAACAAATGTTATGATAACAATGGTGTGAAGTTTTGAATCCATGCTGAAAACTCCATATCAAGAGCAGGGCTATGAGTATGTACTCTACATTTTCCTTTTTTAGAGTGGAACACTGGTGATCAAACATAGCATGTAGATGCCTGAATATGAAAATAAGTATTTTGAGGTTTTACAGCTAAACATTATTCCCAAAAGAAGAAGAATCATTTAAGGGCACACATAATCTGATTGTGGCTTCAGGATAGCTTCAGCAAAACATTTCTGAGTTTCGCATCATACACGAGCAACTCCAGGATTAATGGATTTATCTCTCCAGTTATTTTAGTCTGTAGACTGCTCACACATGCTGAGAATGGGAGGGGGGAGGTGCAGGGGCAAGGTGATAGTATATAACTTTTCAAACCAGATTCATGGATTTATGATAGTTTCACAAGCCTGGGAAAGATATGCAGTTGTTCAAAAGGACAAGACAATTCTGCCCCCCCTCCACACACACACACACACACACACACACACAACAGTTTTTTTACTTTGTAAGGGTCCTCATCTAGTGTACTAGTTACAAAAATGTAGTAACAAGTCATTTCTGAAGAAGGCCAGGTCATCTGTACAGAGAGATATAAAGACAGCAGACTTCCAGAAGGTTCAGTTATACTAATGTTCCTGCTTTCTGCATCATCTTTGTCTTGCATCTCTTCCTGCTTTGTTTTGCTTCATCTAACATGAGAAAAAAAAACACTGTGGACTAGATTACACTAAAGTTATTTCCTCACCTTAATAACTAGATCAGCTACCCACCTGCAGGACTTCTCAGATTGAATTAAGCATCCTTATGCTGACCAATGTCTGGATATGCTGTTGGTGGGTTGGCCAGCATGACCTCTACTAAGACTACTGCCACAGGTATAATTGGAACAAAACAAGTGTTAGTCTCCTAGGCTGACCCCCGAGGTAGTACAGTAGTGAGCACCCCTTCTTTTAAAATTCACAGCCAGCTGTCTTGAGCACTAATGTTTCCACAACACACACACACACACACACACACACACACACACACACACACACACACACACACACACACACACACATATTAACACAATTAATTTATTAGACCATTAGACCATCCTGGGGATTCAATAAAATCTGTATAGGCTTACCACGAAGCGTGCATGGAGTTTACATGTTTGCTTGGTGAGCAGCAGTGCTCATTACACATTCATGCCACACACCATGTTGAAGTGTAAATAAGCTAGTTTTGTGACTAGCAACAGTGTTGCCAGCCGAAAAACAGTGTAAAGCAACACGGACTGCAGCAGACTTGTAAACCTGCTCACATACAGGCAAACTAGGTTATTAATAAGGAATTGTACATAGTTTCTTTCATTACATGAAAGTGTATACAGTGCAGAGTATTGTGGAAACCTGTGTCAGGCATACTGAACAAAAGTTGTGTAAATGGTCAGTAAGGCTACACAGACTGCATTATAAATAAACAGGTAGGGAAGTGTTTTGTCTTGAATAGGGACACACAGATGAATTGTAGGAATCGACACAGGGAAAAAGGACAAGTGAAATATGTTATGTACAGCAGATGAGGGCATGTCAGTGACAATTGTAGCATGAACACTAATCATGTATCAACATCATACAGTACGGATCGCACAGTGAATGTATATGTAGAATGTATTGACAACCAGGAAGAGAGCACAATATAAACAAGAAATGATCATCATCAACAATTGGCATAGCTTCTGATGTCAATCCAGAGGGATCTAGTATCTCTCAGCCTGGAATAAGATGATTGATAGACCATGCTGCTTTGCCAGAGATGGTCTGCACCTATGTCCTCTAGGCTCCCAGATACTGGCAAAAGTGCTTTCTTCACCCATAGTGGCTTTTTTAGGCAATGTCACAGCTAAAATAATTCCAACGTTATAAAATCCAATGGAGGCAAACTCAAGGTTCTGTTGCTTAATGCTAGGAGTCTAAACATGAAGCTGCACTTTGGGAATTGCCAATCTGCTAGATGACAGATTCGTCAAAAAAAAAATTTGCACCTCTGTACCCACAGTACATATCTCAAAGCATACCTGACAACAGTCCTCTGCCAAGTATCTGTAGAGATCAGGTCATATCTGTGGTGTCCAAGGCTAGACACATAGCCTCACAGTTACCAGATAATGTCCCAGATTGCTTACTATGAAAATTATTGACAACACCACCCCTAAGCTCCAACCCAGTGTTGGGAGACCTGAAAATACAGGTAAACAACAATCTGAACTTGGACCAACATGTTTTCACAGTGGTAAGGAAAACCTTCTACGTTGTGCACCTCATAAGTAAGGGCATCACTTCCAGGTCTGCAGATGTTACAATACCAATGTACTCAGCTCTCAGCAGAACATTAATAGAGTGCAATGGTCTCTTTTGCATGTCCCTCATCAGACACTTGCAGCAGCTAGAGGGTCCACAGGGGTTTCTCAGCAATGAAATACATGGCCTCCAAAACAATCCAAGACATATATGAATAGACTGAAAGCCCTGTCACTGACTGTACTCTGTATCAAAACTAGCTTCTGAAAAATGATTTGTGCCTGGCCTACAGGGCAGTCTCTGACCCTGCACTGATGGAAATGTTGCATGTCCACAAATGTAATGACCCTGTAGACTTACAAATCACGTAAACCAGAGCTCCACACTGACCCTATTCAAGTGCAACCTAGATAAATGGATGGGAACCCACAAATACATCCTGAGTGTGGCACCCATGTCCCTCATGGACAGAGGTAGTCAGTGTTGACCATACTCTCACTCTGCTCTCACTGAATTACATCCACCTATTAAGCACAATTGTTGCACTTGTGATGAACATGTTAAGGCTTGTAAGGGTTGCAGGACTGATAGCCTAGTAACCTACTATTAAACTATGAAATTATGTCAACAGTTCTCAGCAATGGCCATCAATACATTGGCTCACATCACAGATTGTAATACCTTCTTGTAGCTTTACTGTACATCCACACCTCAATATAGCATATGTCAATGACAACAACATTAACAATTCAAGTGATCATAGGATCATAGGGCACTATTAGTCTGATGACCAAAATCACATGAAATCCTAGACATCATTATAAAATGAAAGTAACAATGCCTATATGTATATCATAGGAGATAGTAAGACTATTGTGCGTATCTGTATATGTGTTGGATTGCAATACATTTTGCCACTGTCCATATGTGATGTGTGCACCACATCATGACAGACTTAGCAGGCACACATGCAGTGGTCTGGGGATGTCTTGCATAGGCTCATGGAAGGGCTGTGCTTCATGATATGTGTATGCATATTTGACATGAGGATATCCTTCACTCCTCTGCAGGAAGGATGGCATGTGGCCAGAGGACAAAGGAGAATGTGTGGGGCTACCTGAATGGTATCCTAAGTGGTAGTAAAATGAAGAGCTATTCTGAAGATCACACAATGACCATAATGTACTAGCAAAAAACAGACAACAGTGCACTGGGCCTGATGTGAACATTGCACCTGTGTAAGCATAGAATATGAATGCTATGCAATGTCACAGTAGCAACACCACACATGTCTGACAGTAACACTGTCATGTTGCAATATATGGAGTACGCTAGTATCACTGTATGCTGAGGAGAACATGTTGTGAGCACTGTAAGGCATGGATGTGGAGTGACATCCCTATGTAAAATTGCCTCATGATAGTTGTATGTATAGACATGCAAGTAGCTTGCTATCAGACTATAACACCTATATGTGTAATTAAAGTACATTGCTAACAGTAGTCAATGTTACTGCCACAGCACAGGTTTGCCTTGAATACTGTCAGAGTGCATGTTACGCAGGATGACATATACTTATTTGTATGCTACAACATGATGTTTTGAGGAGTGTTAGAAAAGATGTGGAGTCACATATCTTTTTAAAACTATCTATGTACAGAGCGCAATACTTAACACAAGTGTCAGTGCACAATTCTAGCTTTCTGAGTGTCAGATAATACTTTGTAGTTGATGACATCAGCAGAGTCTGGGGACAAGAAGATGGTAATAGCAGTATCCCACCTGCTGGTTTAAAATGCTCTCGTTAATGTCAAGCAAATGCACACAGACACTTCAGTTGATAGCAGTGAGAAGAGAACCACTACCTAAGTATACCAACTAGAAAATTCAGTACTTAATGCAATGCCATGGCACAAGTGTGATTTTTACCAAGGCTGCAGGACAGTTTATAGTGGATGACATCATCAATGGATGTTGGAGAGAAGATGTTCGGAGGTCTGTCTGGCAGGGATGTGTAGGCATGTCCAACTGTCAAAATAGTATAGTTAAGCATTATCCCTGATTGATGTGTGTGCAAAGTGTACTATTTTCTCTTGTGTTTCCAGTGTGTATGTATACTTTATAAAGAATTGCATGGTGTATAAGAAAGCATTTTAATGTGCTTGATATATTTGTGAACAAGTACTATGTTTGTAGTGCATAGGGGTAGTTAAGAGATGGCTGCAGTTTAAATATGTGTTGTTTTCTTAAAAAGTGCCTTCCCCTTGTTATTGTTTTTACATGTACTTTGATGGTAGGAAGACTACATAGACAATAAGCAAGTAATGCATGCTATTGTGTGCTTTCCATATTGCACTACCAGGCAGCCTTTTTTTGTGTTCAATGCAAAGTGTTTGCACATGCAAGATGCATACTTCTACTGCTTTTCCTGTTGGTGCATAGTTAGGTGGTGAGCAAACACAGGTCCTATTGCTAAAATTATGTGAGATCTGAGTAATGAATGTATAGAACACACCTGCTGCTTAGCTGACTCTGTGGCTGCAGGTGTAAATACATTGATGCATTTCCCTTGGTGTCCAGATGATACAGGGTTTGAATCTATGTGTATCTAATAGCTTTTAATAAATATTTAGAATGCAATGAAGTAATTCTTTATCTGCTTTCACTGTCTATCACTTTAGAGCAGCGTGTTTAAGTGGCATTGCATGGAGTTATCTGAAGAAAGTACGAGCCATTCACCATTGGTTGCTGATCCAAACTCCACACAAACACAGAGCCAAAAGGTGAAGAACTCCTTTGTTTTTTTTTGTACTTGTGTGTGTGTGTGGTGTGTGATTCTAACTTTTTACCAGTTTAAATGGGTTAGAATGGGGTAGATAGGAAAGTGGTGAAATGGGGGCTAGCAGGGGGGTGAACAAACAGAAAGCAATACAGGAATGTGCAGGAGGGAGGTAGACGAGAACCATAGCTATCCACTTATTCAACAGTGTGAAATGAACATATGTACAAAATATGAGCTGAATTTGGACTGTCACCTCCACAAAGAGGGGTGACAACAATGCATTTATGTTGCATAGCTAACTGGACCAAATCAAGTGTGTCAAGTAGATACGCATGCAAACTGAACAGCTATGTATGGAATGATATTTATGTTTGTAGGACAGGTGCCCACTTTTTTTAATTCAGTAAGATAGGAATGTTGGGTAAGGAATGTAGGTATATCTGGGTCAGGTAAGTTTGGCAGGTGAAGAAACAGATGCAAACAAAGATGACAAATAAGACATGACACATGGATGGTGAGGGATGCAAAAGGTTGGGGAACACCATGATTGGGGTTAGGGAGGAGACAACACAGGTCCATGTCCATTAAACATGGGGACAGTGAGAATCTAGTCCTCACCTGCAGGACTATCATCACTGACCCCTTACTCCTCTGACTGCTGGAGTACTTGACATCTCCTCCTATGGACTATGAGGGACAGTAGCCTCTCCATATGGAGTAGGCATGCACCAATGGTGCAGAGGACAACCCTAGACACCAACGCTGGCATCACCTGGTGGGTGATAAAATCACCACCTCTGCCAGTACTTCCTGAGGGCACCACAGTGCCAGCTGTAGGGGAAGTGCTACCTAAGGGTGCAGGTAGTGCAAGGATAGCAGAGACAGTGCTGCCAGGTTGGATCCCAGATGTACAGATGTAATGGGTGTCAGTGCTGGAGTAGGTGGAGCTGGGGCCGGCTGAACCACTGGGGTTGGCCTACCTCCCTGTGCTATAAAGCATTTTGTGATATGGTATAGATGGATGACATGAAAACACTTTGATGACATGTAGCAAAAAAAGATAAGGGTTGGGGTGAAAGGAAAAAAAGAGATACCATTAGTACCATCGAATGTGACATACAATGCATTATCACATTAATAAAAGTATTTTATCTGAACTCTTACATTTAATTATACACTTAACATGTACTAACTATAATTAAGAATTGTTCAAAGTAATCCTTGCAATGTGCATGTGATATAAGGTAATATTGCCAGCCCAGCTATCTGGGATGTTGTAAATAATTCTATCTCATTTGTGAATATTGATATGATTTATACAGATCTGTTTATTATGTACTGAGCTTCAAGAATGTAACCATAGCATACCCTTCTGGAACATAGAAGATTAACTTGCAAAACTTAAAAATAGTTGAGGTTAAGTTACTTGATAGTTGGGCCATAAACAAACAATGTTATTTCTCAGTTCAGTTCAATAGCAGAGACAATGTCTAGAGCTGGAAGTTTTTCTATTGTCTTGGAGATAAGTGATTACTAGGTTCAAAATGTAAAAAGTGTTTTATTGCTTTATGACTTCCTAGGAGCTGCACAGTTCTGAGAGATATGTATTTTTAACACAGAGATGTTGAATTTTAATTTTCTATTTAGCCTGGGAACTGAAGTCAGGTGACAAAGAGTGATGTCATCCAAGCTGGTCCAGCAGTAGTGTTTGGTATTAATTTGGGAACTCTCTCAGAG
The DNA here is from genome assembly GCF_019279795.1 of Protopterus annectens. NCBI lineage: Eukaryota > Metazoa > Chordata > Ceratodontiformes > Protopteridae > Protopterus > Protopterus annectens. Next base: position 1,092,107,659 of record NC_056733.1, read on the forward strand.
AGAGACTGTGCATTTTGTATTTTTTCTTGGACCTAGCAAGAAAATCCACTCATCATCATCATCGGCACTTGCCTGTCTGTAAGTAAAATTCAGGGCATAGTATCTCTTTTATATATAGATAGGAATATAGTAAAGATTAGTTTAGATGTTTTCTGTATTTATTTGAGACTGTTCTGCAATATTGTTTTAAAACATTTCCTGTGATTTTGAACTCGGACATTACTGTGTTGATCTGTTGAGTGTTGTCTTGTTTGTTTATTATTTATTATTAAATATATTTAAACCTGTCTTTGTGGCTGACATTTGTGAGACATATATGGGTTGGAGACAGTGGCATTGACAAAAAGGCAGGAGTTTGAGCTGGATGTGGCAGAATTAAAGATGTTAAGATTTGCACTGGGTGTGACGAAGGTGGACAGGATTAGGAATAAGTATATTAGAGATTCAGCCCAGGTTGGAAGGTTTGGAGACAAAGCCAGAGAAGCACGATTACATTGGTTTGGACATGTGCTGAGGAGAGATGCTGAGTATATTGGGAAAAAGATGCTAAGGATGAAGCTACCAGGTAACAGGAAAAGAGGAAGGCCTAAGATTAGGTTTATGGATGTGGTGAGAGAGGACATGCAGGTGGTTGGTGTGACAGAGCAAGATGCAGAGGACAGGAAGAAATGGAAACAGGTGATCTGCTGTGGCGACCCCTAAAGGGAACAGCCTTAAGAAGATGATGATGATGATTTAAGCTCTTAACGTACTTGCATATGTATTTGGTGACACTGTACAGGCCACTCCTAAATAGCCTTACCCTTGGCCAAAACTACCATTTGGATAATAGTATCATTGCACAGTAGGATTAGACACACTTTGTAAGGGCCTTATAGTAGCCGATAATAAGCGGTTGCTGGCAGTGAAAACTGCCTTATAGTCTGGGCAGAAGGGGGCATAGCTAGTAAACCTGTGTCAGTCTTCCCCAGGTGTGTGTGTTTGTATAGAAACCAAATCTTAAAGTGTGTGTGTGTCAGCTACTTGGGCAGGAACACGAAGCACTGGTTGGACAGAGAGGGTGCTGGAGGCCTTGGCTTGGCCCCTCACCTGAGATCTTAACCCTATAGCTGTGCCAGTGGGAAGTCTTATTGGGGATCTGGAGAAAGAAAGAGAAGCCAGCCCCAGACTGACTGTGATCTCTGTGTGCTCTTAAAGGAAATTGTACTTTACTGTGTGTGTACTTGTCATCCTCCCATTGTGTACATCCCTCACTGTTGCATGTGGTGAGGATTGAGGCTCCTTGATTACTGGGCCAGTGCAGGGGCATAGCATATTAATTGGTTGGCAGTGGTGGGATATCCACATCACATATTAATTGATTAACAGTCGTGAGCTAGCCACATCACATATTAATTGGCTTGTAGTGGAGTGGATATTGAATTCCTGTAGCCTATGTACAGTAATCACTGAAGGTGTTTGTACTCTCAATCAGCCACTCAGTGAACATTCAGAGTTTCACATCACAACTGTTTTATTTTGTTTTTGTTAGATTAGTTAGTCAGGGAGAGCAAGCAAGCATTTCATCAGAGGAGTATGGCAAGCAGGCAAGGAGCCAGTTAGCTGAGATGTGCAAGGCTAAAGGACTGGTGTATGACAACCACACTAAAGCAGACATGATTGCAGCTTTAGTCACAGCTGCATCACAGGAAAACAACCAGGAGGACAATCAGACTGGTCTGTGAATGTACAACTCTCAGAAAATGGACAGTTCATCATTTCCACAGAGGACTTAAAAATCCATCTGGAGGTAAAGAGACTTGAGCTGGAGGCCACACATTTAGAAATAGAGGCAGCAGAGAGACTATCTGTAGGCTGATGAAAATTGGAAACTGCAACATCTAGAGGCTGAATAAAATGAGAAACTGCGATGCCTGGAAGCTGAAAAGAATGAGAGGCAACATGAAAAGGAGATGCTGACTCTTCGCCAGGGTCATGGAGGTAATGGGGAAGGGAGTAACTGAACCCCAGAAGCAACAAAGATCAGTACATTTCTTCCACAATTTACAGAGGGGGATAATTTTGATAGTTTCATTCACGTGTTTGAGAGGGTATGTAAACAGTTGACCAAGGGCCCTGGGTGTGGTTCCTGACCCACTTACTCCATGGTAAAGCTGTAACTGTTATTTCTAAACTGTCTGATACTGATTGCTTAAATTATAATACAGTCAAAATGTGTTTGTTAGAATGCTTTAAGCTAACAAGTGAAGCTTATAGAAAAAAGTTTTGTGAGCATAGACACAAGGCAGATGAAAGTGTGCATGAATATGTTGATGAACTAAGCACTTATTTTCATAGATGGGTGAGTGAATATCAGGTCACCACTTTTGAAGGGCTGGCAGACCCTTAGCACTTTGCCTGAGGACATGAGAATCTGGTTAGCTGATAGACAATGCAATACTGCAGATGAGTTAGGGAGAAGGGAGACCTATACATAGCAACAGGGCATCACTGCACAGGAAAGGGACACCCAGTGCTGCTCATGGGTCTAAGGGAACACATGATGGGCAGCCCAGACTGTCCCAACAGAGTCCACCAGTAGCAGTGGAAGCCACTAGTCTAGGAACACATCCAGGACCAAGTATTAACTGCTTTAAATGCAACCTAAGAAAGCCTTTTATTTGTGTAACATTTATGTGTATTAGCCTTCTTTTTGTGTTTTATGTCACCTAGGAGTATTGCACCCAAGCATTCCAATCCCTGTAAACCCCATTTCCAATGACTCAGAGAATGATGTAATAGCTCAAGCCTTTCAGAGACATGGTGCCATTCTGCTTGAGAAAGGACATGGAGATATGTCTGGCAGAATGTAAAGTTGGAACCAGATTGTTACTGACATTAATGCTGTGGGCGGCTGCAGCAGGACATATGATCAGGTGCATCATAGAGCCACTGACATGATTTCATCAGCCACAAGAGAGCAGCTGCAATGGCCATGGACAGCTGGCTACTGGGGTGACACTGCAACACAACCACCACTGATACCAAATAAAGAGTTCATGTCCGGTGTCAGGGATCCTGAGAACTCAGCTGGGAAGTGCACAACAACCCTCTGTGATTGATGTTGGTGCTTCTGTTTATGGGAGGCCAAGTATGTCACAGGAGGTGGTTCTAGGTAAGCTTACCATGTCAATTTGTAAATATTTCTGGTATAGTCAAATATTGAAGGCAATACTTCAGTTGTTTAATAAAAAATGTTTTTGGGAGGACTAGTTTTAAATTGATACAGTTAACAACACATTCTGGTTGATTACACATGGAGTTGGGGTGGAGGTATCATCCAAGTTTTGGTGAAATATATTGTTAATGGACTTATAAAGGCCAAAATCTATTTCCCCCTCTTTTACTGTTATTGTGATGATTGTGTCCTTACATTTTGCTTAACTTCTTCCAGGACCATCCTCCATAGCAACTTTTGATTCAGCTACACCTGAGAAGCCAAACATTTTTATTTCAGTACAGATGAGCATTTAACAGAAATATTAATTTATCCATATGTGTGAGGTGGATGTCAGGACTGTGTGTGTGTGTGTGTGTGTGTGTGTGTGTGTGTGTGTGTGTGTGTGTGTGTGTGTGTGTGTGTGTGTGTGTACTGCATATGATAGTGGCACCAGTGTTATTTTGTTAGCATATATTGAACTGTAGTAGTGATCCTGACAGTGGAAGTTTAGGACTCTTACCACCTGATTTCAGAGTATCGGAAGACTCTGATGATGATGGTGACCAAACACAAGCACAGTTGGAGGGGTGCACAGGTTGAATCTGCCACTGAGGTTGACATTCAGCCATCCCCTGTACTTCCACGGGACACAGCCAGTAGGCCTATGCAAACCCATTCCAGTGAGCACTCAGACAATGGACAGGTGGAGAATGAGACACTTGATCAGGGTAGTATGATTACTGTGGCTTCAGTGCCTTTTGACTCTGGCCATAGCCAAAGTGTGGGGGAGGTACTATGCAGGAGGGTTATTTGGGCTGCTTGGAGAAGGCCTGCTGTCCACTGTCCACCTGATCCAGGTGTGTCTTTCCATACTACTCATTGTATGTTTAGAGCTATCATGGAGGCACAGGCATATTCCAATTGAGTCGCCGAGGATACGCTTAGGGTTGTAGATGTGGCACAGGCTGACATGTGTGACTGCCTCTACCTTTTGCTGATTAAATGGATTGGATGAATGACACATTGGAATGGCCAGTGTCTGTGCTGGAACGTCTGCTGGGAGGGGATCGGCAGCCACATGGGCATAAGTTAGCCACATCATCTGATGTTAGATAATGTGGTCATGCCTGATAACACTCCAGTAGTGGCACTATTTCCACTGCTCCATCAGTGATTGAGGTGTCCACAGCCAGACATGGCAAGCCATCAGATCATGACCCTGGGGATACCTGTGAGGAAAGCTCATCCAGGAGACATCAGTCAAGGAAAAAAATGCTGTCCAGGACCAAGAAGGAGCAGGTGCCAAGTTGGAAGCAATCTTTCATTTGTCTGAACAAGCAAGTAAGTAAGGTCACTGGTGAAATGCTGTAAGGCTAACTTTGAGTCCAAATTGGCCACATCCACTAAGGGCAATCACAAGGCCATCTTCACATACATTTGCAATCTCAAAGGTAACACCCAAATCTGCTCTAAACTAGTGGTTAATAGCACCACATACACAAATGCCGTAGATATAGCCAACCTGTTAGCAGAAAGCCTCCTGTCTCCCCCCCATCAGTAAACCAGGACATCCCCAGCACCTGCTCCCCTCCTCTCATCACCTGGAGCAGTTCATTAATGCCCTCTCAAAGGCAAAAAATACAGTCTCCATGGGACCCGGCAACATCCCTGACTGTATCCTACATGAACTCAGGCATGAGCTTTCAGCTCCATCAGGCTCCCTATTCAAACAAAGCTTGAGCGCCGGCTTCATCCCAGCTGAAGGGCAGACAGCCACTGTCATCCCTCTACACAAAGGTGGAGCTTCCACTGTCCCAGGCAATTATAGGCCCATCAGCCTAACTAGCCTAATCTGCAAGGCCATGGAACGCATTATCATGGACCTTATAAATGAGGACTTTAGCAACCTCCAAATGCTTGCCCCACACAGTTCGGTTTTGTCAAAGGAAGATCATGCCTTTTAACCTTGGTCAACTTCTTTAAAACAGTCACCAAAGCCATGGATGAGGGGAAGATGGTGCACACTGCTTACCTTGACTTATCCAAAGCCTTCGGCACTATTCTCCATTTGGGGATAATAGATAAACTCTCCCAGCAAGGCATCAGCCTGTATGTTACCAGATGGGTAGCTAACTGGCTCGCTGATAGAACCCACTCAGTCAAAATAGGGGAATCCACCTCTAGTAGTAGACCCGTAACAAACAGTGTACCCCAAGGATCAGTCTTGGGGTATCTACTGTTTGGGATATACTTTTCTGAGGTGCAAGCTAAAACCAGTGGTCTGTAGTTGACCAAGTTTGCAGATGACTGCAAGCTGGGTGCTGTCTTAAATTCCCCTAGTGATGTGAACATTCTCCAAGAGGGCCTTACCCAAACTAATGATTGGTGCCAGAAACACAGCCTCAAACTGAATGCCAAGAAATGCATCATTATCCCCTTTGGGAAAAATGGAATCCCAACTAATTATCACATTAATAACAACTTACTAAGCACACAATCAGTCATGAGGGACTTAGGCACCCAGATTGATAGCAACCTGACTTTTGACCACCATGTTGCCTCTATTGTATGGAAGGCTTTCTATATGGCCCAACTTATAAGTAAGGGTATTTCATCCAGGAACAAGGAGGTCATAACATCCCTGTACTCTTCCCTTATCAGACCCATTATTAAGTAAAATGCCCCCTTCGGCATGTACCTTGTCAAGCACATGCAGCAGCTGGAGAGACCGCAGAGGTTCCTGATCAGGAAAATCCAGGGTCTCAAACACTTATCCTGTACAGATGTTAAAAGCCCTGTCCCTCTACCCAGACTCATACAGACTGCTCAGAGGTAACCTGTGTTTGGCATACAAGGCCATCTCAGACCCAGCTTTGATGGAGTTGTTGCATATCCATAAGTGAAACTCCACTTGCGCAACCTGCATGCAAGGCGTCAACTTAATAGAACTTGTTGGCAGGATAGATTTGTGCCTCAAAGACTCCCCCATCTGTGGAATGGACTCCCTCTCCATATTAAGCAGAGTACCTCTCTAGCCCTCTTTATGAGGAACCTGGATGACTGGATGGGAAACAGAAAATACACCCCGGGATCCCACCTGTCTCCCTGCTGGACAAGGGAAACAGGTGCTGATTTTGTGGGAACATGGGCCAAATTCTTGGCTAGGCTTGTAAGGTTTTTGGGCCAATAGCCTAGTATCATCCTATGAACCTATGAACCTTTAGGTATCAGCAGTGCATCTGACCATGGGCATGGGCATGCCAGTGAAACTCCTGACAGAGCCAATTCCCGGGGTTGGGGACAGTGACAATGAACTGTCACCTCTACCATACACAGCTCACACCTGTCCAACATACCAGGATGTAGAACTAGCCCAGTTCTTGGCTGTGTTCTTGCAGACACTCACACACCAATTTCACCTGGAGGGCCCATACAGACACACATTCATAACAGTTAAATAGGTCACTCATGAGGCTTAGAACTCATTGTGTCTCAGTGGACATTTTATACTTAATCCAAATATCTGTCTGTTTCTCTTACTCACATGCACTCACTACCTTTTGTGTCAGCCTAGGCCTCCTACCCTCACACTCCCACCACCCTGTGAAAATGATGATAACTGTGCCACATCCTTGTTTTCTATCTTCATTCTGGCATACATAAATATTTTGTTTAATGCTCAGGGTGTATAGCTGACTTAGTGCTTAGTATATCTGTGTTTGTGATGTTTTACTAACTGTATTGCTTTCTTACAGGTGTCTATAGTCTCTACATGCCTTCCAAAGTGTTGCAGCAACAAAGCTGGTCCAAGCCATAAATAAAAGTGGGACAAAAGGCTGGAGAATAGGGAGACTTTTTAAATATTTAGGTTTTACAAACATAGATAGCTAATAGTAACAGTTTTTGCATCACTGTCTTTTAAGATTGGTCTGAGGGCTATGAAGTCTGAAATTGAAATGTGTATCATTAATTTATAACTTCTCTCTTTCAGGATTTGCCAGGACAAAAGTATGAGGCCAAACTGAGGACTCTGTGCCAGTCGGTACTTTTGAGAAGTATGAATGTGTAAATGTTTGATGCCCGATACCTCTTACTTGATAGAGGACACATGTATTCACATAAGTCACTGCTGTCACATGTTTTATAGTTTAGTTTCATAGTTTCATAGTATAGTACTAGGCTATCTGCCCTGGGGCATTTGTAAGCCTAGCCATAGTGATGTGGCTTTTGCCACCCCATGAAATGGTACAAAAAAATGTACAGAATAAATTTAGAATACTGTGCCTCTGTCTAGTAGTGACACAATGAAGGTCCCCTTATATAATACAATTAGTTTACTGTGCCCCTGTCTAGCAGTGACACAGATGTGACCCCTGGGGTAAACCTACGATCTCCCATCCACTCATCAAGATTTCTCTTGAAGAGAGTCAGTGAGGGGCTCTGCCTAATATGAACTGGGATCTTGTTCCAAAGCATGGGAAGCCTCTGGGTTATGAATCTATCCCTCCAGCATGTCCTATTCATACTTGTGCCGAGGTTTAAGTCTTTAGCTCTCGTGGTACTGATGGCTTTGGATTTTTTGAGGTGGAGCATGTCCATCAGATCCTGATTGGACATGGCCTTGTACGTCAGGCAGAGATCACCTCTGAGTAGGCGGTATGCTACTGAATAGAGCTGAAGTTTCTTTAGTCTGGCAGAATAAGACATATGTTGGAGACCCTTGATCCTCTTGGTGAGGTACTTTTGTGGTCTCTCCAGCTGTTGAAAATGCTGGGTGAGGTACATACCAAATGGGGCATTGTACTCAATCATGGGTCTGATGAGGGAGGAGTGTAGGGTACAATGACATCCTTGGATCTGGATGTGAATCCCTTCATGATGAGGTGTGCAAGGTAGAATGTTTTTCTAACCACTTTGGCAACGTGGGTGTCAAATGAGAGGTCGCTGTTGACTTGGGTCCCTAGGTCTCTGATTACTTTTTCTGTACTCAGTGGGTTGCTGTCTATGTGATAATTTGTGGGTACTTTGTTTTTCCCAAAGGGATGACTATACATTTTTGGCATTTAGTTTAAGGCTGTGACTCCGCACCAGTTGTCCATTTCTGTGAGGCCTTTTGTAGGATGTATGTGTCCGCTGGTGTATCGACTATGGCGCCTAGTTTGCAGTCATCTGCGAACTTTGTCAGCCACAGCCCTCCCATGTTTGCTTTAACATCTGAGAAATAAATGCCGAACAAGAGGGGTCCCAGGACAGATCCCTGTGGGACACCACTTGTGACTGGCTTTGAGTCTGACATTGCTCCAGCAATTTTAACTTTATGGGTTCTGTCCTTTAGCCAGTTTGCAACCCATCTAGTGACATAAGGGTTTACGTTTAAGCTGTTGAGCTTATCTATGATGCCTGAGTGGGGTATTGTGTCGAAGGCCTTAGCCAAGTCCAGGTAGGCTGTATGGACTGCTTTGCCCTCATCAATGGCTCTAGTGACTGTTTCGAAAAAGTCAACCAGGTTCAAAAGGCAGGATCTGCCCTTTACAAAGCCGAACTGGGTGGGGTCAAGTGTCTGTAGGTCCCCTATGTCTCTGTTTATGAGTTCCATAATGATTCTTTCCATAGCTTTGCAGACCAGGCTAATTAAGCTTATGGGGCGGTAGTTTCCAGGGTCTGTAGAGGCACCCCCTTTGTAGAGTGGGACCACTGTTGCTGTACGCCAGTGTTCAGGTACATATCCCGAAGTAAGGCTAAGGTTAAATAGCATTTTTATGTGTGGGTTTAGCTCCTCTTGGAGTTCACGTAACACGCAACCCGGGATACCATCAGGTCCCATTGATGCTGTGTTTTTAGCTTTGTTTAGGGCGGTTCTCACTTGGACATCTGAGAAGACAGGGAGATTACATTCAGCTGGGATAAGTATTTCTTCTTTTGGGGGTGAGGGAGGGGAGAAATTTCCACTGAACCTGTCAGCCAGAATGTTGGCAATATCTGTGGATTCAGTGTATTTTTTGTTGTTGTGAACTAACTCTGAGCATATCTGAGGGTTTCCGCCCAGGTTTCTAACATAGCTGAAGAAGGCTTTGTGGTTATCTTTAGTGTCCTTAGCGATTTTTCTCTCAAAGTTGGCCTTGGATGTTTTTATGAGAGAACGTAGTTTTCTGCTAATGTTGATCAGAGATGTCTTCCCTTCATGGGATTTTGCTCTGACGTGCAGTAGCTTCCTTCTTTGTTATACAATTTGTTAATGGCTGAGGTCCACCAGACAGGACGCTTGCCTTTGGTGGAGAGGGACTTGGATTTATTTGGGATTTCATGATCCATGCATTCTTGGAGATGTCCATAGAAAGCATTTGTGAAGGATTCGGCATTGTGGGATGTGGTATCCACTGGCACAGTGGGCTTAAAGGATACCATCTCAGTCTTAAGAAGAGTGAAGTCTGCTTTTGAGAAGTTTTTTACTGTGGTCTTTTGTGCTGGGGTTGGAGGTGGGATATGTATATCCAGGGTGATTAGTTTGTGGTCAGATCTCACTAGTGAGGGGTATACTTCCGGTGTGGAGCATTTTGTCCCCATGTTTGTGATGATCAGGTCTAGTATATTATCTCCCCTAGTGGGAGAGGTGACCAGTTGTTCCAGTGCATTTGAATTTATGAATTCCAGAAACCTTTGGGCTAGGGTATTAGGGCTAGAATAATGTACCCAATCTATGTTTGAGTAGTTGAAGTCTCCCAGTATGATGGTATTTTGTGATACATTCATATCCTCCAATGTCTTCAGGAAGGCTGAGTGGGGTTCTTGAGATTTGGAGGGTGGTCTGTAACATGCTACCAGTTGTATAACAGTTTTGCCTATGGTTAGTTGCACCTGTATGGTCTCTGATGCTTCATGTGTTGCTACTAACCTGGAGGTGTGGGTGTCCTTGATGAATATGGACACTCCCCCTCCCTTTGTGGTTCGGCCTGGGTTTTGGGGCTGAAAAGCATGATACGAGGTATAGCCTGGTAGTGCTGGCATGCTCTCAGGAGCCTTGAACCAGGTTTCAGTTACTGCACAGACGTCGATGTTCTCCATGCTGAGGAGCACATCAAGTGCCTGCATCTTGAGATTTAGACTTCTGGCGTTGAGCAGCATTACCCTTAGTTTTTTTCCATTTTGAAGTAATTTCTGTAAAAATCAACCACCTTTTACTTAATTACATTACCAAATAGGAGTATGCAAGGATATGAGATTAATTTGTATTATTACACATTTGTTTTAATATTCAAGGTTGAAAGCTTACCTTGTAAATTAGGCAGTTGGTACAGTTTTAGTTTAGGAAACCTCTGTCTGATTCTAAGAGTATACAGCCATTACATGGGTAGGTAAAGGTTGTGAGCACTGCCTGACATCAATGTTACTGTATGTATGTGCATAAGATGAAGGTTTTACCCCCTTAGGTGGTGAATGAGTGTGTTATGTGTTGCCTCTTAGCCAATGCGAGAGCATATTGAGCACACCTATGTCTGCCTAAACCCATGGCAGCTGCTGGTTTCCCCTCTGACTCCTCACCTGCATGTGGTTGTGGTGACCTTGCCAGTGGTGGTGGGATGTGTGGCCCTTCCCCTTGTTGATCCTGCTCAAGCTGTTTCCAAAGGATGATGTTGTGAAGCATGGCACAGACGGTGACGATTTCAGTACATATATGGTGATTGTACTTCAGTGCTATCCCAGATGTATCTAGGCACTGGAAATGTGACTTCAGCATCCCAAACACATGCTCTGTGATACTTCTTGTTTGAGCATGTGTCTCATTATGGTGTTCTTCAGTTGGTGTGTCTGCATTTCTGATGGGGTCATCAGTCATGGTTCCAGAGCATAACCTGCATCCCCCAGTAAATGATCCTGTGGGATATCACCTCTAGTGAACATGTCATACAGTTGGGCGGTGTGCCAGATATGTGAGTCGTGGCAACTGCCTGAGTTGCCAGCACACACATTAAAGATGATTCCTTTAGCATTATACATGACTTGGCAGTTAATGTGGTGGAAGCCCTTTCTATTTATGTAGACTCTTCACTGCTCCCCAGGTGGTACTTTGATTTCTATATGTGTACAGTCTATGGCATCCAGTACTTCAGGGTAGTGTGCTACAGGGAGAACCCCTGCATATATCTAGCCCTGACCTCAGGTGTTCGGGGAAAATATATGTCATCACTGGCATGTTGGAGCATACCAATCAGGAATTGATGGGGGATCCTGGATGCTGATGGGTGCGACACCAACAGCATGTCCCCTGTTAGTCTCTGAAAGGTTTCTGTAGCTACAATTCTAAGTGGTACACATACATTTTGGTTCTCCTTGGTCTGAGTTCAGGATGATAGGAGTTGTAGAGTTCCCGCAGTGTATCCCTAACCATCCTGTAGTGCTCCACAATTTCCACCTCATGCAGATTGTTAAATGTTAAATGGGGTCTAAAAAATGTTCTCCTTCTTGGCCTTCATCTATTAGCAGCAGCAGCAGCATAGACTTCAGCCTGTTGCACATACACATGCATTAAAACTACAGGAGCCCCTAACATTCTTTCTGTGTAGACTCCTTTCCATGGCTGTATTCCAATAGGTTTTGGAATTCACAGGGAAAACCAGCACTGAGTCTACATGGTTGTTTTATACTTGTTGAATAGTTCCTGCATCTTGGATTAGTTGATTAGCATACAATTCAGCTACTTATGCTGTAATTTGCATGCCACGATCTTTACCATGTCTGCATGGCTCTACACAATATGTACAGCTGCTTACTGAATACAAACCTGTGTGCTATCATGAGTGCATCACACTGTGATGTGCACATTTATTTTATTTTATTTGTATTTATATTGTGTAGGCTTTATTGAATCTGCCCCTATGTATATTTATTTTTATTTATTTTTATTTTATTTATTTTACATTTGTTAACCGGGCTAGTCCAACTGGATATATTTCCATTTTCACCAGAGGCCCAGGGAGAAAAGCTCCACAGTAACGTTTAAAAGTTTATAATGCACAATTATAAGAGAAAAAAATAAAAAATGTAAGACAGAAATAAAAGAGAGAACAGTAGTTACAAAGTCATACTATTTAAGCAAACACCATATTCAAAAATAATTATTTACACAAATATAAAGAAAAACATTAGTTAAAAATAATTAGAGAGCCTTAGCTAAAGAGAAGTATGCTAATTAAGAAATACAAAAACTTTGAAAGGAATAAGATACTCTTACATTAAGATATGTGAGGTTGTTTACAATATGTTCACAGTTATTTCATATCCTATTTGCAACAATAATTTAAAACAGTTACTGCTACCCAGGGGTAAGTAGTGTTAAAAAGGTGAGGGGAGGCAGGATAGAGAAAATGGCAAAAGAGAATGCAGACAATTAGTCAGGGTAACAGCAAGGGCATAACCAGTGTATATTATGCCTTTTGTCACTTTCTGTCTCAGCATCTGGGTATGGTATCAGTCCCTAACTTTCAGCTTCCTCTGTACACTGGTTACTATTTGCATTTTATTATACTGAGAGGCATTGACATTGGACAGAGAGGATAAAGAGGAAAGTGATGTACAGGTAGTTATCTTCCCTTAAGCACAATAAAGTACAAGAACTGATGGGCTTCTCCTGGAATCCTCAGGAATCTGGCCAGTATGAAGATAGACCATCTGGAACTGCTGTTCAACAGACCACAGGTCATCGAAGAAGACCCTGAGGATTGACTAAAAGGACAATAACTCAGATACCCTTGTACAAGTTAAAAATGCAGGATAAACTTGGGTGAACTACATGCCTATTACTATGCAGCGGTGGCAGGGAAAATCATGAACATGGCTCATGAATAGAAAAAGCTTTCAATCAAACCCGATTCGGTTTCATGATGGATTATTGGAGAACTTGCCACAGGAGTCCCAAAATACATGGTCTATTGGACTTATTCAATGCCCCTGACTCCGTCCCACACAAGTGTCTGGTAGAAAAACTGTAGGGTTTCAGTAGACGACCAAGACTGAGGAAACAGAATGCTGTATTCTTAAATAATAGGACACATAGGGTTTTAGTGAAAGAAAAGATGATATCAAGAAAAAGTGACTAGTAAGTACCAGAGGGGTGACTCCTGAGCCCAGTACTCTTTAGTGCATTTTTCTTAGATATACCTGTAGGGATATGGAACAGGTGTAGTCTCTTTGTTGATTATACAGACTGTTACAGCAGTAGTACAGCAGTAGTACAGCAAGATGGGAAGAGTCAAGAGAAGGATTTGGAAAAGGTGAACAAGTGTGTAGAAAGGTGGAAGCTGAAGTTCTTTACAGATATTTGAAAAGTGCTACACTTAGGTCACAACAATCAAGTTGGAAATTATCAGCTGAGTGCCGATCACAACAAAGCATGGAAAGGACCTCAGGGCATTAATCACACCTGTAACTGACCGTCGAGTAGAGAGTGAGAGGGAAATGTCTGCAGCAGACAGAATACTAGGGTGCAAACTAAGGGGAGTGGACTCCAGAAACAAACAGGTAACACACATGATATATCAAGATCCTGGCCAGTCCACAGCTTAAGTACTGTGTGTAGTTTTCAATGCCATACAAGGAAAGGAACATCAAGCTGCTTGAAGGATTCCACCTCAAAGGTCTGTAAGGTACACAGGAAATATTATGACCAAAGGATAGTGCAGCAAGATCTCTTGTTACCAGAGACAGGGAGATATGGGGGGAGAGAGCATTACTGGGGCACAAGATTATGTCCGGAATAAATGGAGGTGCCTATAAAGGAGGGGACAAATGCAGCAAATTGTAGGGTTAAATTATTCTGTAGACCACCAAAAGTGCTTGTTCAGATGGAGAGTAGGAGAGCTATAGAATGGATGAAAGAATAGGTGGTAAAGAGGGAATATACTGAGCCTTTCTTTACCTGCCCCATGTTTGACTGAAAGACAAAGAGAAGGAGAAGGATGAAGGGAACGCAGAACGTTAAATGCACTTGAAGGACAGACTAGACAGGGTGTCCCCTCCTGCTCTTCAGCTAATGTAATGTAAATTAATGCCTTGTACCATGCTTGGCCCAGATCCCACACTTTTCTTGACTGATGGGACTGCTGTTCTTTGTAATACTTCAGCATTACCTTACAGAAAAGCTGACACTATAATCTAATCTAACAAACAAGATCCTATTAAAAGTGTGACACCATTGTGCTTTTAGGAACATTATCTGACCTGCACTGCTAAATATCCTGAATTGTGACCCTTCTATTTCTCCCCAGAGAATTTCCAAAGCTGTGGTGACAGTAGGTACTTTTAGCTACATTTCATACATTAGATGTACTCATGTTTTCTCTTAGCTCTGTTGTTACTTAGTAACACATTCTAACACAGCGCAGTGTCCACTATCAGATCATAACTGGGTCTTGTAGCCAATGAGGTGATCAATCAACAAGCAACAATGTTTATCAAGGTCATACATCCACAAGCAAAAATGTTTATCAAGGTCATACATCCACAAGCAACAATGTTTATCAAGGTCATACATCCTGTATTAAGGCACATCTGTCAGCTGTTCCTTCACCTGCCAAGTGGCTGTGCTTCCATCTACATGTTTACAGCACAGACTAGGTCCCACATTTCATTATTTTGTGTATGCATTGGAGGGCTGTGCCATTCCAGTCTCTGTATCTAGCAGAGCCCCATACTCAGCCCTACTTGCCATGTGTAACAAAGTATTAATGCAGTGGTCCTTCACCACAAATCAGACCCATACCTTTATTTAGGTATAGAACTTTTCATGTTAAATATCATTTGTATATTTTTAACATTGAACTATAAATATTCAACTAAATATTTACAATTGGTTTGAATTCAGCAAGGAAATGTAAATTTCTCAGATGACCTGAACATGGGCTATACATTGGCAGGTAAGATTCAGAACAAAAGTTGCAGCGATTGTGCAAACAAGTTGAACAAATCCAGATATGGCATGTTGTGTAGAGTTATTGACATCCATACAGCACAAGAAAATGGAAATTAGCATTATGGTCATTGTGACTGAAAATCACTTGCTACAAGTTAAGCAAACATTAAGCTATGACAAGGGTGCAGCCATGCCTACTATTTATACTCAAGTGACTACATTTTTTGAAAAAACTCAAGGAAACATTATGGATTATAGTAGGAAGAGGATGTCTACAATTGTTAAAACTAATTTCCATGGCACATGTGTGTAAGATGTAATATTATTTCTCGGAAAACGACCTCATTATATCTGTAGTTGACAACATCTGAAATTAGGTGCTCATTTTGCTTGAGTGTTCAGGGCAGCATTCAGAGACCGGTAAATATGAGATTGGTTGAGTGAGGGGCAACAGTGATTTTGTGAGTACTAAATTCAAATTTCTAACTACATTCTTGGGCTATGAAAAATGTAGCAGAATAATAAAAAGGTAGCATTAAAATAAGTGAAACAGTGCAAAATTTAAAAATCAGTTGTCAGACCACCTGAAATACTATACCTAAATTTCTTTCAAAGAGAACCCTTTCTATAATGTAACTTACAGTTTTATCTTACACTACTCAGTCTATCACTAGTCTGTTTTTCCATCAGAGTACACATTCCATGCAAATGAATGTCTCTCTTGTCCTGACTGGCATAGGACTGTACACATCTAGCACTACTCCAAGCAATCTTCACCAGTTTGACACCATTAGTTACATGACTGTCAGATGAATTTACTATTCCTCCATGCAGGACTAGGCGGCCATTTAGGAGCAGGACGGCAGCGCACCATGCATAATAATGAGGCACGCTGCCTGAGCTCCTAGGCTTACATGGAGTGTGTAAGAGTGCAGAGCTCTCAGAATAAACACGCCCCTGCAATGAAGAACAGCAGAAAGAGGTATGCAATGAATAAGACCACTCACAGGTGACCGCGTATCCCCACCAACAGTCCCCCTTGTGTACAACAGCAACAGTATATATAAATAAAAGAAACAAACCCTTTTATTTTTTTTTTAATCCAATTAAAGCTAAGCATAGTTGCGCTGGTGTGCCCATCGCTTAGCTACCGTTAATGCAGCTTAAATGGCTGAAGTGGATAACAAGGAAGTTATATGCAAATGAAGCAGCAATAGGGTAGTGGGCAGAGCATTTGCCTTAAGAGGAGGCATTCACAGTTCGAATCCCACTGCTGCACATTCCATTTTCCAAGGCAAAGCATGTTATAATCAATATTTATGTTGCAAACTCCACTAAATAACATATTTTTATGAACTGGAGTACTGTAGTAAAGGCACATGTGAGGTGTCAGTGTCATAATGAATAAGGCATTAGTAAGCAGGTTTAAGCACAAATAAGCAGTAGTAAGCATATTTAAGCACTGGTAAGTGGGTTCAAGCCCGTTTGCATGGCGGTAAGTAATGCCTACAATGGCTAAGCAATTCTAAAGTGGACTCTCTGTAAGCAGATGTAACAGCAGGTTAGCAGTGCTTACCATCGCGCAAACCCGCTTATAACTGCTCAAAAGTGCCTTAATCACTCTGTATCCGACAGCCCTTGTTCTGGTCATCAACAAAATAAACAACCATGCAGGTCTAGAACCCTATACACCATAGTCACAGTAGTTAACCACCAAGCCATCACAGAAGAACAGAAGAATGAGGTATCAGCAAACAAGTCCTCACCATAGTAAAACCAAACTGAACCTGTGAAAGGAATCAGTAAACAGTTATATGTTCAATAACCCACTACATAACATAAATATGTGAACTGGAGTACAGCAGTAAGCCCAGAAGTGAGGTGTAATTGTAATATAGTGTTGAACTCCCCAATAAAACACAAGGACCCCATAGAGTGTACGTACACATTAATCATGGATACCAGGCAGATATATAAGATGCAATGAATAAGAAATCAATGCCCAAAAGGAAGTATAATGCTAAGCATTGCACAGGCCAGCTTAGGAGGTGTTAGCAATGTGTAGACCAGCTAACTCGTTGTGCCTAGTGGTATACCCCTTTAAACAATGCCAACCTAGGTAAGCAGGTTTGCCCATAGCTTAGAATTTTCAAAACCGGCCAATTATGGAAAAGTGCAGGAAATCAGCCCTACTTAAACCCAAGAGGTGGGAATACATCTCATAACTGGTTGTAGCTTCCCCTTGCAGGCACTATGGCAGTAAGGGGAGAAGGTGTGCATTTCCAGGTGCAGTGCTGGTGCATCTAGGAGTCCAAGGTCATGGCAGGACTCCTAGTTAAAGACCATGCTCAGAGACTGCTGCAGGGCCAGTACCAGGGCTCCCATTATAAAGTGGAGGCCTGGGACCGTCTCGCCTGCGACCTCACCAGTGCCACTGGCATACCCCGAACTGGTGAGCAGGTCAGGCACCACTATGCCGACCTGAAGCGGCATAAGGGGGACCTCTTGGAGGAGTGGCTCCAAGATGCTAGAGCATCAGGGAATGCTCCAGATGTGTGTAAGTACCACCCAAGTATGTGTGTAATAATTGCCAGCTCAGGTATATTATGGATAGGTATGGCTAAATATTCCTCTTATGTCCCCCACAGCTACAATGGAGTGAGCCATGAACCAGGAGGCCCACATCAGTCTCCTGGCAAAGTAGCGACACAAGGCAGGTCAGTAATACTCATGCATTTACTGTCATAGGAAATAAAAATAAAAGTAGCAGTAAATTAATTGCTAGTATAAAACCTGTATTGTTCAAGGCAAGTACTGCATACACTAGAGAATATGGCAGTCTCATATTGTTTGTAAGTCAACAAAAGTGTAATAGCCTGACAAAACAGGTCTAACTGCTGGACTGTGTGTGCATATCCTGGTATCATACGGTAATGTAGATATGCAATCATGTAATAGTACTGTAGTATTAAGCACTGTTACCCACACTATGCACCATAAATTGAATGTGTAGGAATGCCTGTATATGACAGGTGTAATCCCCAGAAGCCATTTAGTACAACTGAGAGACACATAGATAATAAACAGAGAAAATGCAGACAACAAAAACTGAATAGTACACGCAACTGAGATGTGAACTGTTGTTTTTTTAGCACACACAGCCACGGTACGAATCTTGCCAGTGGTAGTAGTCTGCATACAGAATCATGCCCCACAACTGTACAGATATGTCTAGAATGTCTAGTAAAGTGGCCCATATCTGTTGCCTATCAACCTGTCCCCCTGGGAAATTAGTGGGATGATCCCAGATGTATAGGCAGTAAACAGTAAATACAACTGATTGACACACAGCTATGAGAACAAAAGACACACTAGCAACTCCCCAATACCTTATGTGACTAAGAAGCCATGTATGTCCCATTTACACCCCAACTTGTCAAGCTGCGGTCAGAGTGTGTACAGTAACAGAGTGAGATGTATGTGCATAATAGTAATGTGGAATCCGGTACTGTGTGTGGGAACATTCAGGTAGTGCTAATAAACATTCCTCCCACAGGTCTGTCAGATACCAACACTGTGCCCAGAAATACAAGAATGATATGCAGTTGCTCTGAATAATGAGGCATTACACATCACTGTTGCCCACACTGTCCTACAACATATAACAGTCTAGGAAATCTGTATACGAGTGTTGTAATACAAGGTCAGAATGCATAAGCACAGGGGATTAATAAGACAGAAAGCAGATAGGAGATATACAGCAATATCTATATAGCAGACACAACTGTGATGGACAGTGTTTAAGTTGTAGCAGACAGAGTCATGGTCTGAATCCCAGGAGTGGAATTAGGCTGCATACAGATTTATACCCCACAACTGTACAGATGAGGCCAGAATGTCCAGTATATGTGCCCATATCTGCTGCCTGCCCCAATGACCCCCTGGTAAGTCTGTGGAATGATCCCAGATGTTTAGCCAGCAAACAGGGAATACAAGTGATTGTCAAACATAATGAGAACACACCTGTCACTGCAGCAACCCCTGAAACTGTTAGGAGAGTAATATTTCAAGTATGTCCTATCTACACCCCCATGTTGTCAAGCTGTGACCAGAGTGTGTACATTAACAGAGTGAGATATATGTGCACAATACTAATGTGTAATCTGGAACTTTGTGTGGCAACAGTCAGGTAGTGCTAACAAACATTTCTCCCACAGGTACATTGGATACGATCACCATGCTGAGAAATACAGACCATTATAACCTGTACTGGTACTGTTCACTCTGGTATTGTAGGAAATTATGAGTGTTGCAGTTTCTCTGAATAATAAAGTATCACTGGCCACTGTCACCCACACTGTGCTACATAATATAACTGTGTAGGAAAGCATGTATATGTGTTTGTCAGGTCACTAAAGGTGGAAGAGGGCAATATTCTAGATATATCCCGGCACACCAGCATGTGGTCAACACATGGCTAGAGTCTGTGCAGAAAGAGTTGGATAGCTATGTGCAAAACAGCAACCTGGAATCTGGGAGTATGTGTAGAAACAGTTAGTGTTAACAAACATTCCCTCTACAGGTATACCAGGTAAGAGGTGTATACTGTAGGTAAAACTGGTTCATGTGTAATGATGAAGACAGCCATATCATTGTCCAAAGTAAGGCTATAGGGTAGTGTAGTAAGACTTGTAAGGTACAGATAACAGCACTGACTAGGAAAGTAATGTGGACTACAGGAATATACTAGTTGTTAATTGACATCTCCCCCCCCACCATATCTCCAACAATAATCAACATATCCACCCCAAGTGGTATGTATTGACTCTGAAAATGTCCAATTGTTTGATAAATATATTAATGGTTCCCATGCATGTGCTATATTGAATTATTCTAACATTGGTGACATGGTGCCATCAACGTACCTGCATGCTGTCTGTATTACCACTGTGTTCCCATATATGCATGTGTTCTGTTTGCTATGCAACTGTCCCGTATCTGGTGTTTGGGTTAATGGGAATATCTATGCATGCTGTTATACCTAACCCTGGAATGTGTTGACTATTACTAACCCATATATGATGATGAAATCTAAACACTATAGCATGCTTGGGAAGGCCGGTCCCAGAGGACTCACCTGTCCCACCTCAGCTGGCCGTGGCACCAGGCATCAGCATGTCTGGGACCCAACCCCAGACCTCCCTGTCTGTTGGTCCTGCACCACCTTTGGGTGGGAACTGCCTCAGGGGATGATGCTCTCCCCACCCTGGGAGTGGGCGCAGACAGGCACCTGTCAGCCGTTGCCAGGTTGGGGTCGTGGTGCCTAGAAAGATCGACCAGCAGGTTGGTGATCTTCTATGCCAGCTAGAGGGCCGTGTGTCATGATTAGAGAGTCAGCCTGGCTCTGCAACTCAGGCCCCAGCACAGCTACCTTCAGGGCTGTGAAGGTGCAGTGGTGACTGCCCATGGGTGAGGACCTCAGTCCCACTGTTACCACTAGGGGGCTTCCGATATCCCAACACCCCTCCCCATCAAGGTGTTTACCCCCCACATGTATCATATACCGCCCCTGTATGTGTCTTGTTTGTCTTGTCTGTTAACCTACCCAATCTACCTCCCCAAACATACCTACTACCCCTCCCCAACATCCCACTCTCACCTGAAAAAACAAAAAAAGGGCAATCTGTTCCCACAAAAGAATCCCACCCCATACATAGCTGTCCAATTTGCACACATGTCCACTGGACACATGTAATCTGATCTAATTGGCATCACAACTTATTATTGTTGTCCTCACCCCTCTCCCAGGAGTTTGAGTGTCCAAATCTACATCCAAATACAGTGTACATGCACAGCTGTTGTTGTAGAAGAAATGGGCAGCTATGGACTTTCCCTACACTCTTCCTGCACATCCCTGGCTATTTTCCCTACTGTCTTTCCCTCCTTGTGCCCCTTTTTTCACCACTTTTCTATCAACCTCTTTTTCTTTTCTTTGAAAGAAATGAGTGCGGGGTAAGTGGTAGTAAGCACTTTTAAGCAGCAGTAAGTGGGTTTAAGACTGTTTGTTTGGGGTTAAGCAATGCCTACACAGGTTAAGCAATTTAGAAGCTGAGTATAAAAAACTGTAACCAGAAGTTAGCAGAGCTTACCTCCATTCAAACCCGTGCGAACCTGCTTACAAATGCTTTAAAGTGCCTTAATCACTCTGTATCCAACGGGCCATGTTCTGCCCAGCAACAAAATAAACAGCTCTTGCAAGGCTCAAACCCACAGCCCTGCACACTATAGACAAAGTGATTTACCTCTAAGTAATGCAGATATAAATAAAGCTGATGTTTTCAGAAACATATTATCCAGTCCAGTCATGCAACAGTAGAGAAAATGTATACCAACATCTAAATGTATGTGTGTGTAAATATATTACTATCTAAACAGATACAACATATATGTAAATATATATATATATATATATATATTTCTAAAGATATATACATATATAGTAATATATATGAACATATATACATGCAAATGCCTATATTGACACATAATATGTGTCTTCACCTATATGTCTACATATACACAGCAAGTTACATATGTGTACGCAGATATATATCTATGTAGGTATATACGGACATAGTTATATATATGTAAGCAGTTATATATATCTATATAGGTATATGTGGCCATACATCTGTAGATAGCAATGGCAGATTAACAAAAACACATATGTCCACATGTACCGTTAATGGGTTTGAGAGGCCCCACACACTATACGTCTTATATGAATACACATCCCCCCCACAGCCAAACACGTCCGCCCTGCAATACACTACCAAGTGTTGCAGATCCCATAACCAGGACCTGACAAGACATGGGCACAAGAAGTTAACAGTACTACATCTCCCCTGTATGCTGTCAGGCTGGTATTGGTAACATATCATGCAGTACAGTCTGCCTCCGATAGGAAATGTAAAATGTGGAAGCTATCAACATCCCCAGGATACAGATACACAGACACAGATATGCAGATACAGATATACATACATACATATATATACATATATATAGATATACATGTGACTACACATACACAAGCAGATATATGTACAGTAAGATACACATGTAGAAGGTGCACACAATATGGAACAGCCACTATGCCTACAGTTAACACCTGAACAACTAGATACAGTCTGGGCCACCCATACAAATGACAATTGTTGCCTGGAACATATACCCACAGAGAGGTCATAGGAAAAAAACACCACACACAGGTTTGCAGAAATGGAAAACTTTTAATTGTGTACTATTACAGTTCTATATGCCATGTCATATAGCTGTTCAGATACCGACAACCATATAAACAGAGTAATGCAACCGTGAAACAATTATACTAATACAATAGTCTGGAAAACTTCACAAATGTCGCTGTCCAGGCCAAGCCCTTCAAATTGTACAATAGTGAAGACAGACTGGGCCACAGGATACAAAACAATCAACAGTATGTAATGCAGGTGTATAGTTCAGCAGCCTCTATGTACACTCTGTACAAAATCACTAGGTGGTAAAGACGTCATGTGACCAAATGGGTTGCAACTGTTACATAACAAGTCATAACTGACACCATCACAAGCATACTGACAAACAGAACAGTCTGTATGGCAGGAGGCAGTAGGCTTGCATTAACCCAATTTATGTAAGTAATGTAAATATAGGTGAAGTATATGGTACTGTGCATCTAGATACCTTAAGGCAGCTCACCCCTGATACCCCCACATTTTGTAACAGCCTAGGTCATTTATGGTGCTACCCCCCCTAGACTCAATAATACAGGGCCATATACCACTGTTACATACACTGGCCTCTGGAGTGCATAAGGGCACACATGTATAGTGTAGGTAATGCCCACATATATATGGTCCCAGCCCCACCGTATGTGTGGGGGATACAACAGCAATGGACTGATAGCAGCAATGGCAGTGTGATATACTCACAGCCCACTACAGAACAACCCCCGACAGCATGTCATATGTGCAAAGCTTGGTATGTAGGTGGAGGACAAAGGCTGGAAAACAGGAAGATTGTGGAAAACTGTTGCCATACACTAAGCAAGTTGCTGGTGTTACAGAATAGTCTGCAACATACCCTCAGTCAGGGAACTGAGGTTAGAAACAGAAATGGATGTAGCCATGTACTGATAGCACTCAACACACACACTGCCAGTGAAATATCTCACACAGGACCTGTGTGGTAGACAGACAAAACATGATAGGCACACCTCTAGCCACCAAGAGGATAGGCCCAAAGTTGAGAGCTATGCAGACAGACTGCATTCCAAGGTAAACTAGTATGTACACACACACCCTGTAACACCAGTACTATACAAAGCATAACACAACTCTACTCACACTCTGTCTGTAGTTTCTGAACCTCCTACAAATATGTAGCTGCCCTGAGTGTGCCAGTTCTCCTGTAAAAGGTATTGCTTCATGCTGTCTGTAACACTGATGCCCACACACAGGAAGGATGTCCATCACACAGGAAATGTAAAGGGACCACGCCCACATGATGTAGGTGGTTGTCATGACAGTGGTAATTGGAAGTACTACACATGCATAATCATATATATATATATATATATATATATATATATATATATATATATATATATGGCTATCTGGATAATTATATGTACATATATTCCCACCATATGTCCTGGACATGGAGTGTAGCCCTACCCCAGCCTGTATAGTCCCAATGTCATAGTGCAAGGGGATGTCAGGTATGTATAGCAGGTATATTAGTAGACTATTGCTACTGTCATTGGGATTGCCTTCACATATATGGTGTGTGTGGGAGGTCACATCTGCTTATAACATGTGTGCCATTGGCTACTAACAGACATCCTAAGGATATCATAGTAAAGTACCGCTGCTAGCACATAATGCCCCTGAGGACTGCAGCAGAGATATTGGCCAATATATGTGGACATTCTGACACACTCTATACAGTCCAGAGGTATACACATAACCCTTTAGTGCACAACATGTGCACCATGCCTGACAATATGGATGTAGACAGCCATGTAGATGGGTATAACACATGACTGGTGTACATTTGCCACCATAGGTTATGCATTCACCCACCCCTGTCTGACCTGACACATAATAACCGCTGGTACAGGGGTGCCATGGCCACATACTACCCACTAGATATTGACATACATCTGTACAGCATCCCACTGCACTGTCTGACATACATGACTGTTAAGGGAGGCCCGGCAGCAGTACATCCGGCAAGTATCTGCACATGACATCTCACTGGGTAAGTACACTAAGCTGCTAGGCATGTAACAATGCACTGTGCGGGTTACAGGCAGACTGGCTCAACACTGCCCTACATTTCCTATGGGGGAATGCACATGTACCTGCATATATAGCAGGCTCTACAGGCATGTCACAGCACAGGGTAAGATACACCTGTGTGAAAGTGCATAACCACAACCAATGTGAACATAGCCACAGCCACATATGTTAAGCTAGCATAATATTACAGTATATAGACTATCTGTTTGACACCATCCTCATATCTGCCACTCACAGACTGACCCTACATATACTGGGCTGCTACATAGTTTGGTCTGATGGCTGTCTGTGGTATGGGACATGTGTGTGTATGGCCCTACAAACATGTATGCCAATACGGTACCATATAGTGGAACAGCATGTAACATCAGATAGGACGGGACCTAGAACAACGACATCCACCACAGTCTGTACACAGGCTAAAGTACATATTGACAATACACACACTGTCAACATTCACCATACGTACACAGACCTCAGTACTGTACAGACATCCACAGAATGTCCAGGTTATGTCATCAAATATAACCCCTACTGTACATAACATGTGTAGCAGTCTGATATCTCACTGGCTTGTTATCAGATATGATGACACTAATTATGGTACAGCACATAAGCATAGCTTCATGCACGACATATGTACAAAGGTTGACAGAGTTGTGGCTGGAAGCATATACACAGAGCCAATATTGACATGTTGCTGTGATAACCTCATACATTTACTGTTGTAACGGGATTTGTTGCAACATATGTCCTATGAGGGATATGAAGTCAGTAACTGTCACGGCTTTCACCATCTACAGACTGCAATCTTCACACTACCTTCTGCAATCTACAGATAGATGCTCTGTGGCTAACACATGAAACCAAAGGCACAACACACTGCCCAGTCTGCAGATGACCCTGCAGATGGGGATTCCTCATAAACATGGCACTGACATGGCAGGTGTTGAGACATGTAGGGCAGCCATATCCACATACACACTGTTAAACCAACATTACTCCAAATACAGTATAGCAGCACTTACAGTCTGTAGTCAGGTCAGGCACATCCCCCTCCTGTGTGTTGCCCTATTTCCACAGTGTATGTTGTTAGAGGTAAATCCCCAATCCATCTGAGATGCTGCTTGCCAAACAACTGATCTAGTTCCTGCTCACAGTGAATGAAAATGGCCAACACCAACATGATGTTCCTAGATATTGGAGTGTGTTTCCATGCAATTGGCTATGGGAATGTTACCACAGATGTTCCACATGCAATCAGCTATGGGAGGCCTGCAATTCGTGCAGAGGCCATCAGATGATCATGAGCATCACTTAATATACACATGCTGATGCCGCCTAAGCAAAGCAGGCGTAGGTCTCCGCATCCATCAGACAGGGAGTGGGAGAGGCAGACAGAGGCAAAGACAAGTCAGGGAGGGGTGGGAGAGTAAAACTTAAGCATGTTTGCATCACACACCTACCAGCAGAGGGTATCAAACCCCTGACGACTATGTAGTGCTATCACAGATCTATGCAGTTATTGGATGCACCACATGGGTTACCTGTTGTGGGACCCTCAGAAAATATATGTGATGGTGAGTGACATCTGCAGCAGGGATACGGTAGCTATACGGTAGGTGATGTCCATGTGCCTGTCCGCATGAACAGGTGCCAGCATCAACACAGCCACACTCTCACAAGGATGCACACACATTGACACACTTGGCAGGGCCCGGATTACAACTCATCAGTAGTGGGATTGCCACAACACATCACTGTGCAGGTATCACATGCACCACACGTGTCACACGGGGGTTGTATGGGCAAAAGGTATGCGAAGGTGTCTGACATCAGACAGCATGCTTCAGTATGCCCATGGGGATTGTAGGGAATGTGGATGTGAACATATGCACCATACAACACACACAAACACACAGGGTGGCAGTACTGACATGCATGGGTGCATGTCTGCATGGGTGTGTGGTGGTCGACTGTGCCAAATGGCTGTACAAGGCTAGGCAATGGGTATACCTTTGCAACAGGCCACATGACAATGGTCTGCATTGTGGCTCAGGGCTGTAGTATCTCCCACACAGGTGGGTATTGTATCCCCCATCCAGTTACCTGGGTGACTATTGTGTGTGCCCAATGCTGTGCATCTCTTGCCATGTATGTGTTCCTTAGTCCATGACATGGACAGTGTCTGTGATGTGAACACCTTCCACATGCATGTACAGTGACATGTGGAACTGTACCTGGGGTGTCTGGCCCATGTTGTGAACACAGATTATTATCAGATGTGCCAGTCTTGCCCACCTGTGGTGGGAACTGGTAATGGGCAGCAGGTTTACCCTGCACCTACATTGATAGCATGCTAACAGCATTCCCTGGTGTCAGTGGCATTTGTCAATACAGGGTATGTTGCCAGGCATGGCATGTCCTTTGTGGGTCACATGTGATGGCACCACAAGTGTTGCAGGTTCCATTGAGGAACATGGGGAAGGTGCACTGTCTGCATGCATGTACATATTGGACAGAGTGCTATGCCCTCTGTAGCCCACTACTATCACCCCATAGTTACTATCAGTGGCCAATATGCAGTGTACCACCCACATATTGGCTGTTGCCTAGGCATGTGTGTGTGTGTGTGTGTGTGTATGAGACATGGGTTGAAAGTGTGCTCTGGGTAGTACTGGGGTTGCTAACTGTGATTTCCTGGCCTTAATGTCACATGTATGGGCATGGCTTTGCACCCCAGCCTCTCAGCTATTTCACATCTGTTATCCCTGTATGGTAGACATTGTGATATATAGTAGGGTCACCATATAAGAAATATGCAAAACTCACTTTACATTGGCCACAGGTGTCACACACTCACAACCACCTCCACAGAGGATATGAGTTACAAGTGCACACAGACACACCTGTCATGTATGGGAGTAGAACCCCTACCAAACTAGTTTATTACACAATAGCACACACCACAGAGATTACTGGAGTACTCCTTCCCGAAAGGTCTATATCACATTAGATGACATCAGCAAGATTTCCAAAGTGGGACATTCGAATTGTAGTGAGAGTGAAAAGCCTAAAATGCATTGCTCCCTACAAAGACAGTGACACACACACAAAACATCCTAACTGACATATGTGGGTATAGAACCCCTAACAGAGGTCTATATCACACTACAGCATAGAGCAGTTATAGGACACACCACAAGGATTACTGGAGAACTCCTTCCCCAAAGGTGTATTTCACACTGAATGACATCAGCAGGATTGTCAAAGCAGGCCATTTGCAATGTACTGAGTGTGACTAGCCTAAAATACATTGCTCCCTACACGGACATTGAAACACACACAAAATATCCAGAGCTGCCATGGGTGGGGATGGAACCCTACCACAGTTCTAAATCACATTACAGCAGTACGCAGTTATGGCATATGCTACAGAGATTACTGGGGTGTGACCTTCCCAGAGGTGTATTTCTAGGTGAGTCACATCAGTAGCCTTGCCAAAGTTGACCATATGAATTGTAAGGAGTGTGAGTACCCTAAAAAGCATTGCTCTCTATACAGACAGATGCACACACACTTGCCATCTCTGGAATTAGAACACCTACCTGACTACTTTATCACACTACAGCAGTACACAGTTGCAGGACACGCTATGGAGATTACTGGGTTACAGCCTTCCCAGAGGTGTATTTCTAGGTGGGTGACATCAGCAGCCTTGCCAAAGTTGAGCATATGGAATGTAAGGAGTGTGAGTACCCTAAAAAGCATTGTTCTCTACACAGACAGACACATACTTGCCATGTCTGGGATTAGAACACCTACTTAACTACTTTATCACACTACAGCAGTACGCAGTTACAGGACACGCTATGGAGATTACTGGGCTACTACCCTCCCAGAGGTGTATTTCTAGGTGGGTGACATCAGCAGCCTTGCCAAAGTTATGTATATGAATTATAGGGCGTGTGAGCACCCTAAAAAGCATTGCTCTCTACACAGTCAGACACGCACACAAACACACACACAGTTACCAAGTCTGGGGTTAGAACTCCTCCCTAACTATTTTATCACACTACAGCAGTACACAGTTACAGGACACACTATGGAGATGACTGAGTTACAACCTTCCCAGAGGTGTATTTCCAGGTGGGTGACATCAGCAGCCTTGCCAAAGTTGAGTATATTTAATGTAAGGAGTATGAGTACCCTAAAAAGCATTGCTCTCTACACAGACAAAGTCAGACAGACACACACTTGCCATGTCTGGGATTAAAATACTTACTTAACTACTTTATCACACTACAGCAGTACGCAGTTACAGGACACGCCACGGAGATTATTGGGCTATCACTTTTCCAGAGGTGTATTTCTAGGTGGGTGACATCAGCAGCCTTGCCAACATTATGTATATGAATTGTAGGGAGTGTGAGTACCCTATAAAGCATTGCTCTCTACACAGTTAGACATGCACACAAACACAGTTTCCAAGTCTGGGATTAGAACTCCTACCTGATTATTTTATGACACTACAGTAGTACACTGTTACAAGACGCACCACAGCGATTACTAGGCCATCACCTTCCCAGAGGTGTATTTCTAGGTGGGTGACATCAGCAGCCTTGCCAAAGTTGAGTATATGACTTGTAGGCAGTTTGAGTACCCTAAAAAGCATTGCTTTCTACATAGACAGACACCCACACTTGCCATGTCTGGGATTAGAACAGCTACCTAACTACTTTATCACACAAACAGTGGTACGCAGTCACTGGACACGCTATAGAGATTACTGGGCTACAATTTTCCCAGAGGTGTATTTCTAGGTGGATGACATCAGCAGCCTTGCCAAGGTTGAGCATTTGAATTGTTGGGAGTGTGACTACCCTAAAAAGCATTGTCTTATACACAGTCATGTACACAAACACAGTTGCCAAGTCTGAGATTCGAACTACTACCTAATTAGCTTATCACACTACAGCAGTACACAGTCACGAGATGCGACACAGAGATTACTAGGCTACAACTCTCCCAAAGGTGTATTTCACATTGGATAACCTCAGCAGGCTTGTCATAGCAGGGCTATGAGGAGGGCAGTGTATGTGCATGGGCCATAACCAGTTCATCTAGGGGTTGACACGCCACATGCTGATACACACAACGTCATATTTCACAGGTACATGTATACAGCTGCTAGATGACTACTTCCCTGTACAGTTATGTTGCATAGCTGGCACGTGCACCACATAGTCTGTAATGCTGACAGATACTGGTGGCTAGTATATGCAGTGAGTGACATCTGTACCTCATGTGTTTGGGGATCTTTGGCTGTGTGCTGGGTGGGACAGGCCTGGATGGCTGCTTGTCATGGTCACCCTCTTCCACACATCTATGTCCATCTACCTTGGCTTATTATAGTGTGTTGTCCTTACATATATGTCTGTATTCCTATCCACTGTGTGTGCAAGGCTTGAGTGGTGCATACTGACAAGTGTCTGCACTAACAACTGCAACTGCCAGATATGTCTGGTCCACTGGTATTTGCAGACATGGCCTTCATGTGTTAGTGTGTGAGCATGCCTAGTATGACCTTTCAGTATGTTGTTGACTGACATTGCCTTCATTTCTCTGTGTGTGTGAGCATGCCCAGTATGGCCATCTGTATTGCATGTGTGGATCAAGTCCAGGTAGTTTGTACTGCAGTGCTGACATTTGTGTTGTACACCGACAGGTAGCATGCTGTCTCTGCAAGGTATCCAGCGATCATTTGGCATTGACTGTTGCTACATTTCTGCATAGCAGGAGGGGGGGCACCTGACTGTTTCTACATTTCTACACAGGTTTGGGGGGCCACATCTGACTGTTGCTATATTTCTATGTAGGATGGGGGGAGGGCACACCGGACTATTTCTACGTTTCTACACAGGATTGGAGGGGGCACACCTGACTGTTACTATATGTCTACGTAGGATGGGGGGCACACCTGACACTTGTACGCATTTGCTAGGACTGTACTGATATGTCGGGTACTCCATTTCAGTCTGTAGTCTTACCTATCATGCTGACTAGAGGCATACCAGTGTACTACAGATCCTAGCTTTTAATTACCTACATATTAGTTTCTGACTTCCTAGCCTTCACAACTGACATCCCACTGCCTAACCTGCTGTTGTCTGTCTGTGTAGGCCTGGGGGGAGGTTAGCCATAGGCCTCATTCAGAGACCATAGTACAGCATTTGTTTGTGTTTGTCTACACCTGTCCTGTTGGCTGTGACTGTTGTTGGGTATGTGAACCCCCCCCCCAGACTGGCATGTGTGAGTCACTTACCTTGTGGGTGTGCCAGTATTGAGGGTGGTGCTGCAGGGCTGCCTATGTCGGATGCACATGGTACACTCCCTACATATGGTTAAGCACAGGTAGTGTAATGTTTGGCATCCCTTTTACTGTATGTGAGAGTCAAAGAGAGGTGTTATTCCCTGGGTCCCTCCCGTGTCAGTGTATGTGCTATGCGTTGCCTCTTTGCCAAGACCAGAGCATACTGGGCACGCCTCCTTCTGTTGTTCCTCCTCCAAGTCACTCTGTGCCTGTGCAGGCCTTGGCAATGGTGGGGGGCTGTGTGGTCCTGCCCTGTGCTGTTCCTACTGCAGCTGTTTCCACAAGATCATATTGTTTAGCATGGCACATACAAGGACAATTTGGGTACATGCAGCTGGTGAGTACTGATGTGTCCAGGCACCGGGACCGTGACTTGACATCCGAAATACACACTCTGTTATGAATCCTGTTTGTGCGTGTGCCTCATTATGGAGTTCTTGTTCGGGGGTGTGTGCATTTCTGGTGGGTGTCATCAGCCACGGCTCCAGTGCGTATCCAGTATCCCCCAATAGGTGACTGTGTGGGATGTCCCCACTGGCAAATCTCTGGTACAGCTGCGTCAGATGCCAGATGTGGGAATCATGATAGCTTCCAGAGCAGCCAGCACACACATTCATTATTATGTCCTGAGCATCACACACAACCTGGCAGTTGATGGAGGGGAAGCCCTTGCGGTTGATGTAGACCCTACCCCGCTCACCAGGTAGTGCTTTGATGCATATGTGCATGTGGTCTATTGCACCCACTACCTCAGGGTATTCTGTTATTTGGTGGAAGAGACGCATATTGCTGGCCAACGCCTCACGGGTGTTGGGGAAATATACATGCTCACCGACATGTGCTGACATGACATCCAAGAACTGGTGGAGTACCCTGGATGCTGATGCCTGTGAAATCCCCATCATATCCTCAGTTGGCCTTTGGAAGGTACCTGTAGCTAGTATTCTTAGGCCTACACATACCTTGGTATCCACTTGGATGGGTTTCCCTCTGTTAGTTCTGTGTATCAGGTGTGGCTAACACAGCTCAACAATTTGCTGTAGGAGGTCCCTGTCCACCCTATAGTGCTCCACTATCTCCAGCTCATGTAGCCCTTGGTAGGTTACCCTGGGTCTGTACACTCTTCTCCATCTCCTCACTGTGGGTTGCTCAGCAGCATTCACATCCTCACCACCCTCAGCCTCTTCCACAAGTTGTATGATAGCTATTGCAGCCACTAACATTTTGCTTTTGTGAGTGTTAAAAGTTCCCCGCTTGTTTACAACGGTGGTGTAGAGTGCGGGAAAAAAAAAAGAGGGGAGGGTGTTTGCTTAGTTTAGAGTACTGTTCTGGGCTGGGCTGGTCTGCTGCCTGTGTAATTGGCTGATTCTGATACATTTTACCTGGCAGCTAAGCTAGTTCTCCTTGATTTCCTTCCTACTGCTGTTTTCCCTTCCCATTGCCTTCCTGTTTAAGGCCAAGGGCACACCGTGCAAACAGAGTGCTCAAATGTGCACATTGCTGCTATTTCTTATTTAACTTCTGTTTTCCTCCTGTAAAACCCGGTGCAGGGTGCACACACCCGCTTAGGCTTTGTAAAGACTGCTAGGCAGGTTTAGACACACCCGACCCAAGCCACAGGGCTCCAATCCGCTTACACACACACCCATGATGTCACCTACCTCCTAGGCTTGCACCAAACTATTCCTACTCTTACACTGTTGGGACCTGACTCACATGCTGGGGAAAACTGGGATTCACTATCCTTCCCCTCATTTGCATAGGATTGCCTGCTAATGCATAGTTACATGTCTCACACTGACCCTCCCCCTTAGCAACCACTACTCACTGGCCAGGTTGTCTTTTTCCTGCCATTGACTTGCATGGCAGAATACTGATTTTAGTTAGAATGCTTATTTTAGGTTTATTTTCTTATTTTCCCTCCAATCCCATTTGCGTGTCACTGCCCTATGCTTAAACAGCCAATATTGGCTACAAAAAATAAAATAAAAATAGATTTTTTTTATTTTTTGCATTGTTTGCAATGCCAATGGCCTTATACTTGCCATTGACATGCTTACTACATGATATGCAGCCTTCATTTGGAGCTGTCACAGCTCCGTTTTTGGATATTGCAGAAATGTACTCGGTTACTAACCGAGTACATTTCTGCAGATTGCACTAGTCTTGCACGGACTGCTGCAAGCTTCCTGGATTGCAAAATCACCTCATTTGTATAGATTTCACCTGCAAATGAGGTGATTTGCGTACCAGGGCTTAGTCCGTGCAAGATTATTGCAGGAGCGGTCGTGCATGCTCCTGCAGCCTGTTCCTGGATCGCACGGCAGACATATTGCCTGTTTGAGCTCCTGCACCGATCTTGCACTCCATGCAAGCTTTTGAGAATCCGGGGGTCTATTTGAAGTAGTGAATACTGTAACAGAGTTAAAAGAACTGAACATGGGATCCTTAGACAAAGGCAGCAGCAAATTACATAGAAAAAAATGGAAATTATGGGAACAGTATATGTAGAATAATGTTTTGTAGGAGGACTGAGATTTAAGGGAAGGAAGGGCTGGAATTGAGCAATTTATATAATGTTGAATTGATGATAATTATACAAAAGAATATGTTATGCATAAAGTTTGTAACTGGGAACATGTTAATGTGGTTTGTTTTCCTTTATATAAATGTATGTTTCCCTATATCTTAAGTCATAATTCAATAAAGGTGTTAAAAAACAGAACTTTCAATTTTCTCCACAACTATAAAATGATCTTGAACCATTCAATGAATCCTTTTAAATAAATATCCCCAGTGTAACTTTCTATCTCTTTCCCAAGACAGTATGAGTATGAAACCCCAAAAATCTTTCATATTTAATTCCCTTGGGAGCCTCTATCTAGAGACAATATGCTCATAGTAACATGTTCATAGATAAATACTAGGCTAGCTGCCTATAAGGGCTATTTTAAGCCTAGTCAATAACCTGATGTCAGGATCAAACCTTGTGTTTATGAGGTAACCCTTAACTATTGTAGTAAACCCACTTCCTGTTCACGTCATGCACAACTCAGGCAGGAGTCCTCTGTAACAAAGCCCATTGCCTTGTTCCCAAGGACCAATAGCCATCATAAACAAACTTCCAAATATGTCGGTGCAGTGGTGCAGTGGCAGTCTTGTTACCTCACAGCAGGAGGTTCTCTGGTTCAATTCTTGGCTGGAGTGCTTCTGTACAGAGTCTGCATGTCCTGTCTACATTCATGTGGGTGTGCTCCTATTTCCTCCCACGTCTCAAAGACATTCATCTGGAGCTTTTCTCCCTGGGTTTCCACTGAACATTGGCTTTGTTTCAAGTTGGACTTTCCCAGTAAATAAATAAAGGTTCCAATCATCACCTAAACATATTAGAAAATGGCAGTGAAGGCTGTAGCGCCTTATGAGTCAGACCCAAGATGAGTCGAAAATGTAATTGTCAGCATGATTAGACATGAAGTTTAGAAAGCAACCAACCAAACTGCCTAGCTTTCACCTACCTAATTTTTGCAGCCATAAAGTCAAAGGACTTATACTTGAGCAGGGTGTTTGAGTTCAAAATAAACAACTGTTTCAATGGAGACCACAATGTGTGACATAGCTCCAAACATTTACACTAGCCTGACCCATGCACTGCAAACGTCTGTTACATGGTGCTAGCCTTTAGACCCCATTGGAAGGCTACATAATGTCACAGACAAATTTTATACAGTAAATCTCCAAATCCTTCCAGAAACGTGGTAGTCATTAGGGTGCAAAGAAAACAGATGGTGAAGGATATCCTGAATTGTTGAATAGAATAACATTCTGATGTTGGAATTCTACAGGGGGACAGAGATCTAGTCAAGTCCATGAGTGCACCCTTATACAGAAGAAAAAAAAAAATTCTGTAAGGATTTAAAGTTTCAGTTGAACATGTAGTTTATTTAGGTATGCCGATATATACCCAAATACTAGCATGGGCTACCTTACAGATTGAGAAGGACACCTTGGGATTATTAAGAATCAGATGGGATACAGATTGTGGCATTAGGAAGACTTCAGTTTTTATACTTATTCACTCTTAGGCTTGAGAGGTCAGAAAAGTGGTCCAGGCACATGTCTAAGCTGTTAATGTCTTGAATGGCATTTGTACTCAGAATTAGATAGTTACCCTCAAAGAGTAACATTTTCACCCCAATACCTACTTGGTACCAGCCCTTCATATCTACAATTTGTAGATCAAACATGGTAGAGTTTCCACTACCAGGAAGAACTAGAAATGGGATAATGGACATCCCTGCCTGGTGCCTTTAGACAACAGAAAGGGATGGGATAGCACAGAAAATGACATAGGACTTTTATTGTCATTATGAATTCCCAAAGGAAACCAAGGCTTTGCAGTGCTGACCACATAATGTTCCAATGGACAGAGGCAGTAGCTGAGCCACTGACTGATTTCTCAAGCTACATAATGTTCAGGATGCATCTGTTATGGTCAGCAATGCAATGGCCTTTTGCAACTCCTGGGTAGAGGAGGGTAAGTCAGGTAATATGGGATGTAATCTGTAGGACAAAATTTTGGGAATACTTAATGCACTACTGAATGGCATTACAGCTGAAACATTATCAAATTGATACATTTTAAATCACATTTTTCCCTTTCCCTGAGGTTGTTCAACTCAAAATTAGTATATGCCCCATCAACGCAAACAGCTATGTCAGGATTTCTTTTTCTGCTGTGATTTTAAGCTCACTGTTTCAATTAGTCATAGACTCAATGAGTTCCTCTTTGATAATTCATTAGGAAGCCTAAATTTTGGCATACAGTTTAACCTCTTTATTGAATAATGATATTGGCCTACACTTTTCTACATTCTGCAGGTCGTTCCTTGGTTTTGGCATAACTGCTGTCATGGATTGTTGCAGGGAGGAAGGTAAGGTAAGATACTACATTTAAACATGTTGAAATAAGGTGCACATTATTACTTAACAGCTGAAGAAGTGAGGCCATCTGTCCCTGGTGACTTACCAAAAGGTACAATTGCTGTGTGTAACAGGTGATAAAAGATTGGGTATGTATTCCAAGGTTGGATGAGGCAAATGGTGAAGTGATAGGAGACGCTTGCAAAGCTCAGAATATTCTTTTCCTTTCAGGACAAATCAGTCTAAGGCTGCACACAAAAGGGCAAAAATACATTGTTTATCCTCTTGTTTAGTTAATGTCTTCCCTTGCTTTTTAAGGGAAATTATATTAGTTCAGGTATGGTGCTGCATTAACCTCTCAGCTAAAACTTTGCCTCACACCCTGTGCTTTCAATGCT
This sequence comes from Protopterus annectens, assembly GCF_019279795.1. Classification (NCBI taxonomy): domain Eukaryota; kingdom Metazoa; phylum Chordata; order Ceratodontiformes; family Protopteridae; genus Protopterus; species Protopterus annectens. Next base: position 1,092,143,816 of record NC_056733.1, read on the forward strand.
GTCTCCCTTTCCAGAAAGGTCCAGGCAAGGTTCTGTTCAGCTTCTTTGTACTCTCTAATTAATTGGGCAACTTTAAATGTGGTTGTTTTGATTTCAGTGCATCAGATTCCATCTATATTATAAAGTTTTGGATAGCAGCAGCCAGTCAAGCATACATACAAGCATGTTTTTGCTGCCTTACATATTTCTCTCAGTCATTAGGCCTGCAGATAAAGGGGGCATGATTCTAGCTATGAATAGGAATTATTACTATGAATCACTATGTAAGATGCTTGCTGATGCTAAGACATATAAGGTGATTACAATGAACAACATCCAAGACAAGTACAAAATTATTAGAATCATTATTAATGATTTCATGGTTAGGTATGGTATCTCAATTGAGTTGACCCAATTCCTTACAGTAGAAAATCCATTAATACCTTCCTTCGAAGGACAGCCAAAAATACATAAGGATCCTGTGTTCCCACCCTTTAGGCCTATAGTTGCAGGCCGAGGGTGGATTACTGAAACATTCTCCATATTTGTGGAGAAGAAGACTAGACCTATTTTATATAGCTCAAAAGTAGTACTGAAAGATTCTAAGCAATTTTTGGAGAGTTTATGTATTTACAATGTAGAGTCACGGGGAGGGAAGAGCATTGTTTAGGTATACTTGATGTAGTTTCACTATTCACCTCAATTCCAAATGTGGAGGGGATTGAATATTTACAAAGGTTCCTTACCAACAATTGTGACTATGGAGAGAACCTTACAGACATATGTAGATTCATGGAAGTAGTCTTACAGCATAATGTTTTTGTATTTAATGGCACATATTATCTGCAACGCGAGGGTGTAGCTATGGGCACGTGTTGTGCCAATAGCTATGCCAGCGTGGTGATGGCCCAATGGGAAGTGGAGCAAATGTCCTCCCTTGACCTATATAAAGACCATGTTAAGTTTTATCATCATTTTGTGGATGATATCCTCTTAGTGTGGGGAGGTGCTCTCCCTGAACTGGAAGAATTTGTGCGGAAGATTCATGAAACCACTAGCTTTTTGAAATTCACAATGAACCATTCATCTGATGGCTTAGCATTTTTGGATATATTTGTTTCCAAGAATGAGGGGGGATCATTTGAAACAAAGGTATATAGGAAAGACTGTTAATGTAATACGCTTTTACATAGATCAAGCATGCATCCCAAAAGGGCTTTCAAAAATATAGTGAAAGGGCAAGGAATGAGGGTTTCACGCCTGAGTAACAGGGAACCTATTTTTGTGGAAGGAATAACAGAACTGGAAAATAATCTATATCAATGAGGATATAAAGCAAATGAAGTAGCCCTACACTGCAGGAAGGTTGATGAGAGATGATAGAGCGAAACCCTATTTCTCCCATAGGACAAGCAATGAATTGAACCAGAATATTAAAATAACTAGAAATAAGGCAGTAAATATATCCATCTCATATACAAGTGATTTGAATAAGGTGAGGGATGTGTTCCATAAGCATTGGCCACTACTTATGACGGATGAAAAGATTAAGGAAGTGGTAGGAGAGTATCCTAGTTTTTGTTTCAAAAATTGGAAAAACCTTAAACGCATTCTATGTTACCCTACAGATACACCTAAAATGAATATGAATACACAAAGAGGAACTAGGGCATGCACACATTGTAGTGTGTGTCCATACATAAAGAACACTCATGAATTCATTCATCCAGGCACAGGGGAGAAATATAGAATAGGGACTACACTCACTTGTGATAGTAGAAATATAATATATGTAGCACAGTGTTATTGCTGTTTACTCTTCTATGTTGGGAAAACCAACAGGACATTCAGAGAACGTATTAGAGAACACATCAATAGCATAAGGAATAGGGATTTAGTAAATGCTTTATAGGTTCATACATTCATAGGTAGGTACTAGGCTATCAGCCCAAGGGCCTACGTAAGCCTAGCCAACAAGGTTCCCTGGCTTAGGCCACCCAAGAAAGTTATTTTCCTGTGCCACTGTCGAGCAGAGACACAGAAGTGATCTGCGGGGTGTATTTCCTATTTCCCATCCACTCATCAAGATTTTTCTTAAAGAGTGCTAATCAAGAACTTTGCTTGACATAGATGGGTAGCCTGTTCCAGAGTATGGGAAGTCTCTGGGATAGGAATCTATCCCTCCAGCATGTCCTGTTTATTGTGGTGACAAGGTTTAGGTCCCTAGAGCGTGTAGCTCGGAGGAATTGGGATTTCTTTAGGTGTAGCATGTCCAACAGCTCTGGGTTTGACACAGCTTTATATGTTAGGCAGAGATCACCTCAAAGTAGGCGATATGCTACGGAGTAAAGCTGGAGTTTTTTGAGACAGCCAGTGTAGGGCATTTGTTTGAGTCCAGTAATCCTCTTTGTGAGGTACTTCTGTGGCCTTTCCAGCTGCTGCAGATGTCTTGTGAGGTACATTCCAAAAGGGGCATTGTACTCTGTAAATATATAGAAGGAAGTGGTAAATACCATGATTTTAAATTTATGGCATTAGAGGAAGTTATAAGTGGACAAAGGATGGGCAATAGTAAAACTCTAACAGAAATAAAGTAAGCTACGGTGGATACTGAAGTTAAGAGCAGAAAAGGGGCTGGGATTGAATGGCAAAGTGTCTATAAAAAGTGCTTTAGAGGCACGTGGACTACCCAGGAAGTAGTTAAATTAATATTACTATTATGTAACTAAGGATAAAAGTTGGACATGTATAAACAAGTTTTATGTAATTAATACCCTCTATTTTTAAGGTCTGATTAGTAAATTATATCATTCTTTACGCTCAAGTACTATGTTAGCGGAAGGTAAGGAGATGGTAGTCCTATTTTAAGGTCAGTTAAATACGACCTTATACGGATTTGCCAGTTTAAAACATCTATGTTTCAATATGTTTCCATCACTATTAAGTATGCTTCTGCAATGAGAATTGCTGTATTTATTACATTAATTTTGAAGAGCAAGGTTTTGTTCATCTTTATCTAAGTAGTTAACTGACATGAAGTTGACTTTTATAAATAGCAGGTGTAAAACTGTCCTAGTCAACTATAGGTAAAACATTAACAGTGATGCTTGGCATATACTTTAAATGATCCTAGAATATAGGGTAATGTAGCTATCTAACCTTGTTTACACTTAAAAATTTTGCATGATCTTTTTTAGTTGTTGTTTGTGTATAGTTCACTGAAGTTAGTTTTAATTACTGTGATGCCCCACTCTATATTAACATAAAGGTTGATGTATTCTCCTCTCACTACTATACAGGATAAAAGTCTTATTAACCTCTAGGTATTTTGTCTATTTTATTGGTTAATATGTTTATATTTAGCATAAAGGGTATTATAGCTATAAGTACTTAGTTGGGGTAAATACAATGCTGTCTGTATTCTACTATTTATTAGTGTATATATTAATGTGTCTGTTTATTCTATTTTGTACTTAGTTATTAAGTGAATGCTTGATGTTGTTTTACATATATTTCTTTATTTTTAAACAAATAGTTTTGTGTTTTATAGCTAAGTTATTGGGAGTGACAGCTTAAAATGTATTCATTATGAACATTAGTAATTATACATGGAACATAATATTTATTTTTAGTATTTAATGTCTGTGAGTTTCTCTGGTATTTGATTCTTTGATGCATTTTTATGTTTATTTGATGTACATATTAGTCAGTTCCTCATGATGAGTATATTTATTGCAGAAATTAAGGAAGTGTTTGGTCAGGAGACTGGGTCTTTTAAGGAATTTAGCGTGCATATAAATATATAAAAAAAAATTGCAATATATGTATGGGTATAAGGTCCATGCATGTGAATTATTTAAGTTAAAATGTGTTAAATGCATCGGCACTTATATTTATAATTGGCTATGCTTTGATATATATAGTTTATGTATTGCTATGAGAATATATATGTCCCCGAGCACATAAAACTGGTGTAATGACATCATTAGGATTGCATATTGATGCAAAGTTGAAAGAGCGAGCAGTAATTTGTAAACAAATAGTTGCTACTGCTCTTAAATGGCACTTTGTACAATTGTAGGCTTCTTTAGCACTGATTCATTGAATGATAAGCCTGGCTGAAGTTCGATGGATATATACTACCATGCCCTGATGATAGCATGGTAATAATTGTTCAAATGGCAAAATGACTTTTGCGTTAAGGTTTGGCTAGTTTTATAATTCTCCTCACCATGAATGCTCTGGGGCCCAAACATAAAGTTTTATTAACATCTTTATTTTGAAGGATGTGAAGGTTACATACTGATAAATACACACTTAGTATCTATTTAATTAAGTTAGTGTCAGACATCAATATGAATATAATGGATGATAGTACGCATGTCTGGTAATTACATTAGATAGAATAGTTAATGTTGGAATAACGTTATATGTGGTATATCCTCCCATTAAATATATTAAAAAGGCAAACTGGCAGGATTGTTTATACCGTTACGAGTCAGTATGCATATGAGAGTACTGTGCATTTAAAATTGGCTATGATGATATATAGGCATGAATAAGTAATGTTTATATACTTATATGTAAGGAAAGGAGTTTTAGCAATTTTACTAATTGTAAGTTATACCATGTTTAGTAGTTTAGAATACTGTCTTTTTAAATTAGAAAAGGGGAAGAAATGTTGATGTCACTCACATAATGTGGGGGCGTATGTGCTGGGGGATGATTTCTTGAATGAAGATTTGAAATTAATGAATGTTAGTAGTGCGTATTTAAAGACTGTTTTTTAAATGTTTTTATGTATGTATATGGTCTGATAAGCCACAGTATGTGGTGAAAGCGCTTACCAGTCATTAAAAAGTTTATCTGTTTATATTATATGCGACTTGGAGCCGCACTTCGTATTACTGCTGCTGTTTCCTTTATTTTAACTAGCACAATTAGTTCATTACTTTGTACTGATCCCAGCGCAAGGGCATGCCAGCAACCCAGGTGGGTCCTAACCCCTGTGTATATGTTAAACTTGTTTTATTATGACCCCCATAGTTTTAGGAAACTGGACAGTGCTGAAGAATGAACCAAGGATGTCTGCCACTGCTGCTTGACACGTGTCATCAAAGGTGGTCCTTATCTCAGTCAGCGAGTGATCTTTTTCTGATCTAATTTGGTAGCTTCTGCTAAGACCTGGGACAGATAAATCTGCCTCTGACTTTCTTCCCTCCTTCCTTGGGCCTGTCCCTAAGGTTCTGGTGTTGTTTAGTGGTTTCAGAATGCCATCTCAGCTGTAACATGGAAGGGTATGTTAAAACCTCTGGAATGGGGTTTTGATAACACAGGGAGCATGCATAAGTGAAAGCTCTCTTTCTGTATATTACATCCATTGTGGAGTCTTGGTACACATTTTCTGATTGTATATTGCAAACCATCTTCCTTCCATGACAGAAGAATATCCCAGTCTCCAAAGTTCAAAAGACTGAAAATGATCAGATGGGATAGCTGGCATTCTCTCAGTGAAGGTTTGGGTAGGCAATGGTCCTTTTGACTATGATCTTACAGAGGATATTAAGAGCTAATGTCAAATGCTTCTCCAGGAGTTAAGCAATGTCCTCCCTTTCTGTCTTTTACTATAGCCCAACTAATCAGAGATTATTCCTCTGCAGGTAATTGTCCAACTTATTTTTGTCTAGGAAAGAATATATGGCCACATGGTGCTCATGCATATTAGCTTAGGTGTCCTTGACCTTTGCAGAAGCTATATATATTTATTTTTTATTTTACATTTGTTGACTGGGAGAGTCCGACTGGATACATGTCCATTTTTAGTGGAGGCTCAGGGAGGAAAAGCTCCACAGAACAAGTAACAAGCACATAAATGGTGTATACATAGCATGCAGTTTTGTATAGATATACAAAGCTTTAAAATTAACAAAGTTGCCTGGTTATGCATCATAAAATGAACATAGTTTCATTGAGTGAGCACATCTTATACAGTTTTAGAATTGTATGTTGCAATACGTAAGTGGGCAGAAGTGAAGAGTGAGCTATTTTTGTTCACTTTAGGTCAGGAGTTGAATTATCTTACATTATACAGCTGGGATGAGTACACTTTAGATGTGGTCAGGTGTGTAGAAACAGAGTTAAGTGGTAGGTGGTAAGGATAAATGAGAAAGCAGGGAAAAGCAGGTGTAAGGATATAGGAAGAAAGAAAGAATAATTTTAAAAAGGTTTGAAAGAGTGTGACCTATCAGTGTTGTGGTGTGACTGTCTATGTAGGTACTAGTTAAGGGGCAAGATGCAAAGGTGGTATTGTGAGGAAGCTAGAAGTTAAGAAAGGTACAGATACTCTTAGTGGAATATTGGAGATGGGGAGGAAGAGAAAGGGTAAGAGGGTGAGTGAGGTTGGGGAGGTCAACCTGGTGGGGAGCAAGAGCATATCCATATGGGTTTAGGTGTTCTTTGAGGAGTCTTTTAAATGTAACCTTTGTGTTTGGTGATTTAACAGCAGAAGGTAGGGAGTTCCAGATTTTACCTATGTAATTAGGGAAAAGAGAGTCCCCTGCAATGTTATTGCTTTTGGACACTTTGAAAAGCTTTTTATTACTAGAGCAAAGTTGTCTAGTATTAGTTTGTAGTTGTGGCATTTTCGCTACAGTAAATAAGTAGCTTCTTCAGAGGTCTACTTACTGAACCTCACACGAATGCTTCGCTACTTATTGAATTGCTGGCTTGGATCACTTAAAATCTCTGCACTTACTGGCTCAGTTCACAAGCTTTATACTGAATTGCTGCACTTAAATCTGTCTTTATTGTAGCGAAAACGCCACTTTCATTTGGAATAATAAAGCTGCGTTAAGGTGAATCGTGCTATTTGGCTCCAAGTGTTTTGAGTTTCTGTTCAACAGTTTGTTTCTCATCCGTTGGTTTTACTAGTTTGTAGTTGTAGTAGATTGGCCAGTGCTGGAGTTTTTTCTGGAAGCAGAAGGAGTTTGTGGGCAAAGGAAAGGTGATGAAAAGTTAGGAGATTAGGGAATTCAAGCCAATCAAGTTGTTTTAGGGAATGACAGAGGTGGGGGTCAGTAGGGGGCACCGGTGGAAAATTTGGCAATTTGATTGTAGCAGGTGTGGAGCGGTAATTTCAGTTTTGGATAGGTTGGTGAGAATGGGTGAGGTGTAGAGTAGTGTGGAAAGGAGGTGAGTTTGAGCAATGGTTATTCTGGCTGGTTGGGTTAGAAATGGTTTATTTTTATATAGGCTACCCAGTTTTTTGTGGATGTTTTTAATAGTTTGATTTATATGTAGATTAAATTTGAGGTTGTTATCCATGATGATACCTAGCAGTTTGGTATGAGGGTCTGGGAAGATGATAGTCCCATTCCTGGACACAATATTAAATGGGTTGGGCATTGTGGTAGATTTGTTTGGTTTAAATAGCAATAGTTTGTTTTTTTGGGGAGTTTAATAATAGGTTTTTGTTAAGAAACCAGGTTTCGGTAGATTGGAAGGCTTTTTGGGTAATGGAGAGAAGTTCTAGAGGATCATTGTCTGAGCAGACTAGTGTGGAGTCATCAGCATATTGGATAACAGTTGCATCTTTATGGATGCTGTGGAGATTATTGGTGAAAATAGAGAATAGAAAGGAACATAGGATGGGCCCTTGTGGGAGTCCTGTGGTGATAGGTAGTAGTGAGGATAGGCTGTTGTCCCATCGTACTGCTTGTTGTCTTCCTTGTAGATAGTTTTGAAACCAAATTAATGCGTGGTTACTAAGGCCAAATTCAGTAAGGGAATGGAGTAGTTTAAGATGGTTAATCATATCAAAGGCCTTTGACAGGTCCAAGAATATGGCAGATGCTAGTCTGCCTGTGTGTTTGGTTTGGTTGATAAGGTTCATGAAAGAGAGAAGGGCAGTGGTGGTACTACTGGCAGGCCAAAATCCATGTTGGGCAGGAGAGAGAAGTTGGTTGTTGAGTAGGTATGGCATAATAGTTGGTGGTTTATACATTTTTCAAGTATTTTAATTAGAGGAGACAGGATGGCAATAGGGCAATAATTAGTGAGGTCGGTGGAGGTCCTGCCTTTGTGGAGGGGGATGATATAGGAGGTCTTCCAGATGGTTGGAATGGTGGTTTCAGATATAGATCTGTTTAGAAGGACAGATATTGGGTAGGCGAGCTCATTGGCAGCCAGTTGAAGGTAATCAGTGGGGATACCATCAGCTGCTAGTGTAATAGGTTTAAGTTTGATTAGCAGTCTTTTGACATAGTTGGTAGGAATGGGTTGAAATTGGAAGTTTGTTTTGGGAGTGACTACAGGTTTGGGGCTATTAGTGGTAGTGGATGTGGACTGTTGTTGAACAAGACTGGAGACAGTTTCAATAAACTATTTGTTGAATGCATCGGGTATATTTATGACTTTGCTTGTGGAGGTGGGAGATGGGGTGGAGGGTTTGCCAGGGTGAAGTAGTTTGCTTATTCCTGCCCAACATTTTTTGGAGTTGTTTTGGTGCCTGTTTTGCAGTTGTATGAAATAGTTCCTTTTATCCAGGAGAACTGCTTTTTTTTGTTTCTATTCTGAGTTTTTGGAATTCTTCCCTAGCTGCTGGAGTTTTTGTTGCTCTCCAGTGATTCCAGGCTTTGTTCCTTTGTGTTATTTTATTTTTGGTCTCTTTGACAATCCAGGGGGCTGTATGCACTTTGAATCTTGCAGTACAGGCTGGACCATGAGCATTTACCATTTTTAGGAAAGTATTATTGAATTAGGTAACCGCTTTTTCTAGGGGTAATACTTTTAGTGTGTTCTAGTTCTGGTGCTTTAGATCTAGTTTGAATTTGTTGGGGTCAAAGTTTTTTGTGTTCTGGGTAGTTTGTAATAGGAGATTAGAGTTGACCTAGGTTTTGTATTTTAGTAGAAAGGTGGGTTGGTGATCAGTAAGGGTGTCCAGAAGGACTCCTGCTTGATAAGATGAGTTGGTCTTGTTTATTAGGATCCAGTATAGGAGACTTCCTTTGTTTTTTGTGTTTCCCAGTCTAGTGTTTGATTGGATGACTTGAGAGAAGCTGTAGAGGTTAATATGGTTGGTGGTTCCAGTCTATGTTAAAGTCACCTAGGATAATAATTTCTGGGGTACGTTTTGACTTGTCCAGTGTAAGAAGGATTCTAGGGAGGGAATATTGTTACCTGGTGGTATATAGCATGTGATAATATTGATAGATTTTGTGTCACTGACTTTCTAGGAATTCTAGGAATTATGCTTTTACTACCTAAGCCTGTATGTCCCCTTATTTTGCACAGTAACCTTTTTTTTATTTCATCAGTCTCTGCCAGTAACATATTTAACAACACTGCCAGATATTCAAAATTCCATTCATAAATTGGAGTATAGGCTCCATGAGTGATCCAGAATCATGATGCACAGTCCTCATTTGGCCCTAAAATATATTTCTCACTGTCTATGATGTTTACAGACTGCTAGGTATCTCACTCAAACTGTGAGAAGTTAAAACAGACTAGTGAATTGAGGGAAATATTTATATAAGTGAAAGATTATAGCACTTTATACTGAAATTTTCTTGGGTTATTAGAGCTTCTGAATTAGGCTTCTGACATGGATTGCATCTGCTCCACCTTGTCACATCCCAGTTTTCTTATTTCAACAGCAGAACAATGGAGATAAAGGTTACTAAATGGTCAGGATAGTCACAGTAACACACAGATTATAATAAGAACAAAGAAATAATACCCGAAAGCCTACCCAGGTGTTTCCCCATTCACACTAAGAAGAGAAAAACAGTTACTAAGAAATTGTTGTCTAAGTTCATTGCATTGCCTCTTGTTATTACAACTATATCAAAGTTTCATCATAGTCATGTTATTCAAAGTTACATACCTTTAAATATAAGAAAGCTCACAGGAAAGACATTTTTTTAGAAGGCAGTCAGAATAAAGACTTTATGGAGGATGGTATTAAATCCAGACAATCCAAGTCTTTACGGAACATTCTGACAGATGTTACAAATTTTAAATGGTGCTAGAAGTGAACAGATTTGTTATCAAATTGTTTATATTCGTGTAGTGTAATTCACATTTTGAAATCATTTGTTGATTTCCTAAGTAAAGGTACATTAAGTTTTTTGCTCACATAACCCATGGAAGCCTTCCTGGATTTTTGTTCCTTCAGAGAAAAGCTTGTTCAGCTGCGACCACCAGGACTTCTTCCACAAAAAGATCAGTTAGCAGAAAAGTGGAAACTGTGGATCAAGAATTTCACTTTGTTCCCACATAAATGAAATGGCAACAAAGTATGAAAAGCTAGAATATGCCACATTTCTTGATGTTACACACTAAGAAACCTTGAAGGTATTTAATAATTTTATCTTTCAGGAAAAGGAAAAAGATAAATCAGCTATAATAAAGAAAAGTTGCAGGAATTATCTTGATCCTCAAAGAAATCTGACATTTATGCCTCATTAATTCTTTCCAGAAAACTGTTGTCACTGTGAATTGTGGATGCTTATGATACAAAGCTTGGGAACAGAACTAAAGACCAAAATTTTGTTAAAATGCATGGTGCACTGATAAGAGACATAACAATTTGCGATAATAACTTATCAGCTAGGGGAAGGTTTTGAGAAGATGCAGACCTGACAATATTTAATTAAATGAATTCTGTTTGACAATTTGCATATCACTGAGGTACAAATGAAAAAAAAAAAGCTATTTGTGGGTACTACTAAACTGGAAAAGAGATGCTGCTGTGAATTCAAAGAATGAAGAGGCAGTGTGACAGGATAATCAGTCAGACTGAATATAAGGGAAGGTCAAAGTTAATAATGGTAGTGAGTACAATACGTTACCATAAATGCTTTTAAAACATTCTAAAAAACTGAAAGTAATGCAATACTCATATTAGTGACATTCATGACCTCCCAAAAATATATCGGAGCAGAACCTATAGAATTGAACAAAAGCACAGAAAACATAACACTCCTTCCAATAGCACTGAGTTACAAAGCCAGTATGCTTAATATTTGGTTTGTTTTGCTTGTGAGACTCTGAACAAGGTGAAATGTATTCATAGTATGCAAACCAGACTATATGCACATAAGAACAGTTATACAGTTTAGAACAATCTTAAATACCGTACCAAATGGTAGCAAAGAAAACTTACATGATTATTCTTATTCATTTACAGGCTTAGATATATTGCAGGAAGAATATAATATCCAAAGAAGTGCAGATGGTGCTTCCAGTATTATATTTTCCAAGTTTTCTATTGTTTACCTTCTTATCAGTAGTTTTATTATGAGCAGAAATGGGCAGCTATTTAAAGTAATTGGAAAGCTTAAGTGTTAAGAGGAAGACAAAGCCAACAGAGAGTGTAAATAGTGTGGTCATTATTGCAAAGCAGGACATAATTTGAATCTGTATAGATCCACAAGATCCAAATTAAGTGATTAAAATAGAGTACTATCTGTTGCTTTGCCAAACAGTAAAAAGTACAGCACAATCCATACTGGCAGGATAAAAGTCAAAAAGAAAACTAAAAAAACTACTTACAATACATATCAGAAGCTCTCATTCTGACATCTTCTTCCCATTGGAAAAGAAAATCTGGTTGGCACCTCATCAGGTTAGTGTAGTGAAGCCCACACTGCTCACCAGTGCTGGGAATGTCAGTGGCATCAGTAACCTCCCTGGTCAAACAAAGTCAAGCATAGATCTTACACTGGGGATTCTCATAAGAGCCCCCCCCCCCAACAAATGGTCCTACTGGTCTCTATGCAAATGTGGAGAAACATTTTGGTCATGTGAAAGCACTGCCAGGATACACTGTATGCAGCAGTACCATCTAAAGCCATAGCCATTCAGTAGATCTCATATCAGAGAGTAATGGTTGGCATCTCTGTCTGGCAGTTGGTACAGACTGTTAAGGCTGTAGGTTATATTTCCTGTGGTACAGGGTTTCATTCCCTCAGCCCTTATTTGCCTACTGTATGGCCATGAGCAAGTCACTTTACCAGAAATTGCTCCTTGGGCACCCCTGAAAAGGAATTGTGTGTTCAGTGGGCCTACCTGCTCAACAAATAGGTATTTCTATTGTTATTATCTTGTGGCCATGCCTGTTTCCCATTGCTAGAATTATTGTACAACAAATATCAACCCAGTAGTGAAGCTAGTGGCAGGGTTTAGGGTTACCACCTGTCCCTGTTTTTGCAGGACAGTCACTATCTCGGCAGTTGTGTCCCAGAAAAAAATATCGAAAAACAGCAAATATCCTGAGATTTTAGGACAAAAATATTTCCTAAGTTTTCTTTACTTGTTGCATGAAACAATTATTTTGTATCTGAAACACCTAAATGTTATCTGAAACAGCATAAGAAAATCAAATGCTACAATAATAAACTTTTATTTTGGAAAACAAATGGGAAGTTCACTCATTTGTATTGGCTGTGGATATAGTTTGTCCAGGAAAATCTTGTGTTTCTCCAAAAAAATGGTCTACTTTCCTCATTTGGAACGGTAGCAAAAGTAAGAGGATTTGAGATGAACTTTACAATTTTAGACTTGTAAAACTTAAGCCAAAATTCACTAGGTGGACAACTTGAATAGTGGCCTTGCGTATACACTAATCTCTTGCTTGCTAAGATAGCCACATTGGTGGATCAACAAAATCTCAGTAAATCTGAAGCTTGGAATGCTAGGAAGCCTATATCGTCCAAACCAGCAAGTTGAAAGAGTTACCGAGCAGCTAGTAACAAAAGAAAAAAATCATTAGTTAGTATCCCAGTCCTGGTAAAATTCTTCCTCATTCTTAAATGCTTCTATGGTGAAAGAAATACGAGAGTCGCCATTCTGTGTTAAAATCTTTATTAATTCAGGTAGGTGAGCACAATTCTGTTGCATTGCGGAATCAAGGTTGCAAGTTTACCTTGCTGATGTCTATTACAATAAGGGTGTTTGCAAAGTATCCCCTAATAACATTCTAGAACAGTGAGCAAACATAGTCAATTGGCATATCATGCAGTCGTTATATTTATGACTCATTTTGGTTAGCCCTCAATTTGGTGTTGGTATACTGGACTTGTTCCATTTTTCAAAAGTAGGTCCGATGAAGCCCCATTGGTGAAGGCATTGTGTCAAGACACATAATGGCTTTTTATGTCCCTTTTCGGTCTCAACATTAGCTGGTGTTACATCTACTTTATATATATTTTATATACTTTATATATTGTTTAAGCTATACTATTGGAGTATTCCTGCATGATACCAAAAGCATATATTGATTTGGTTTATTGGATGTGAAATCTTAAGCACAGGATGGCCTTAAATGGTTCATTTTCATATTTCCCATGAGCCTCTAATACAAGAACTTTTAAGGAAGCACACAGTGAAAACTCTAGTTTTGCCAGATTTTCCTGTACATTTTCACAGATTTGGTTGCCCAATTGATGTGTTTGCTCACTGTTCTAGATTGTTATTAGGGGATAGTTTGCAAACACCCTTATTGTAATAGACATCAGCTAGGTAAACTTGCAACCTTGATTTCTCAATGTAACTGCATTGTGTTCACCTACCTGGATTTTAACACAGAATTTTAAACTAGTAAAGCAGAAGGTAAAAAGGTGTGAAAAAATGGCAACTACAAATTAGCTGTATTTCATATTGTGCAACTATTGCTATGATAGTGTTATTTGATGACTCCATGCCTAAGAAGATTAAACTACATATAGGTTCATAGGTAACTACTAGGCTAGCTGTCTTTGTGGGTCATTTATAAGCCTGGCCAATTTCCCAAAGGTTAGAATCAAACCATGTACCTTGTGTCTGTGAGGTAAACACCTTAACCATTATGTAAAAGTCCAACCCATAATGCCAACCCCCAAGAGTAGTTAATAAGGTTACAGGGAATGTCCTGCCAATATTACCACACCCATGCATGTGCCTTGTAGGTACTTGGGCGTGCACAATGTCATGTAGAACTGCCTGGAAGACTTTGTTTATGGGCAAGATGTACAGGATGAGCAATTCAGAGATATTCATGAGCTGAGCACTCATTTGCAAAATCATTGTGTTCAGAAGCCTAAATAACAGAGACATAAATGGACAGTGGCTGCAGAGAGGCTCAATGTGCTACAGAAGAAGATGTGGATTTGCATTTTGACAAGCTTCACTTATTGAAGGCAATTCACACTGTGGACAGCTGAAGTACTGAAGGCATGCACAGCATTCTCCTTAGTGTTGCTTGTCTGTAAATATAAATGGATACTTCATGTAGAAATACTTGCTGTAGGGAAATAATGCAGTGCCTGTTAAGCATTTATAAAGGGAAGAGTAGTCAGTAAAGCACAGAGAGATTATCCACAAGCGATGAGATGGTTAAATGGAGGGACACCCAAAAGAAACTGTGAAATATAGTTCTTGAAGGTGTCAAGCCAGCAATGCCTTGTGATATGATGAGGCACACGTATACCTATGTATAACTTTTATCCTGACACACACACGTGTATTAATAGTAACCTACATAGTAATGTGTATGTTGGTGTTTGTGTGTCCACTGAAGGTAAGCACAGCAGGTATTACCTTGTTATGTTCCGAAAGAAGGGTACATTTTGCAGACTGTACACAACAAAATATTAGAATGTTGGGGGGTGTAATTGTCAGACTGGTTATCTGCATGGGTTTGGGGTGTGTGTGAGGGGGTGGGAACCATTGTTCATAGTGCGGCTTGTGTACCTGTTAGTAGCTGAGGGTTATAAAGCACTTTTTTGTCTAGTATTAAAAGACTCAAAGGAGCATTTAGGAAAAGTGCTATACTGTACATAGACTAACTGAAGAAGCAGTTCATAATTACATACTCACACACACCACAAAGCACTATGCCTGACAAGAGAAGGGCTATTAAGAGTATGCTCTCTCATGCAGAAAATTAATTGTTGCTGCAGGCCTTTGGTCTCCATGGCTGACAACTCTTTGGAAGAAGACTGCTGACTGGCCCTATTGTGAACATGCTTGGCAGGATCTTGTCGTTGACACCAATGCAATGAGTAGTCAAGACTACAGCTATTAGCAGGACAGACATAGGATCACCAACATTATCCACAATGCAGAAAAATGTGCTGTCTGCCTTGCACAGTAAGGTAGGGCAACAGGAGAGAGGGGCATGCCTTTGACAGAGATGGAGGAGTTTCTGGAATCTCTGATGGGGGGGGGGGGCAGACTCCTTACAGCCCCACAATGGAATGTTGGATTTCGGAGCTAAGCTGCAGCACGTCCCAGGAGTATCCATCAATGATACCCCATGTGGGTATTGCTATTTCTGAATTATCCCATGATTTATTTTGCTTGTTCCCTTTATGACTGAACATTTCAGTGATGGTGTATGCTTCATTTACTACAGGTGCGTCAGAGATACAACTTCCAAGGGCACCTGCACAAGGTAAGGTAACTTACTCATTATTGCTGTACTCTCTGTATTTTTAACTCTAAATTGGGAGTAAGGTGGAGGTGATGGTTATACGTGTTTTTTTGCTTTGCTATCTTCACAAGTGATTTTATCACTGGCATCATCACATTGCAACTTCCACTGCCTGATGTTGGAGAATTGACAGAATCTCGTGAGGATGGCACTGAACATCAGGGAGTTCAGTGTCTGTGCTGGACAAAGGAAGTGTGGACACAATGTCCCACACCCAGACCATGGTCACAGCGTTTGTGCCTGTGGGCACCCAAGAGACACAAATCACGCAAGGAGGATAGGTTAGTGCAGGCACTCGCAGTCAAAGGATTGCAAATCAGTCAGAGGATTGCATCACCCAAATCTGCCACAAGTCCCATACAGTGGGGGAGGTTGTATTGGTGCTTATCAAAGGTATTGCCCTCTCCTAGAACAATTTTATTTTACTTGTATTTGTTTACCTGGGATAATGCACTGATCAATACTGACCAATTTCAGGCTCAGCCCAGGTGAAATACAAAATAGTTCACAAATGTAAATGCCAGAAATGTAAGAAATAACAGGGTTCTCAAGATTAGTTGCATTAGTAAACAAAGCAGACTACAATGTGCAATATTTATATTAGTTTCTATAGTGGGTCAGTGGTTGCAACCCAGCATATGTGCAGGGCCATCGTGGAGGCAAAGGCTAGTGCAACTTAAGCCTTTACAGAGATGATATGGATACTGTGGGGTGTGCAGGATGACCTTCAGGAGGACATGTCCTGTATGTGCAACATTTTTGAGGATGACCTTCATAAGCGCCTGTCTTATATGTTCAACATTTCTGAGAGTCTCACTCACATACTGGCATAAGGCAGGTCCTTGCAGGCTTATTTGCTGAGTGTCAGGTGCAGCACACACACCCTCTCCACCTCTGCTTCAACAAATGGTAGTCACTGTGGATGTGGACAGCCACAGTCATGGTCTTGCAATGCCAGTGGTTCCAGAGAGACATCAGGTGTGAAGATGCTTACAGGCAGGAGAGGCTGTCTCAAGATAGTGGCTGTCATGGCAGTGGCATGTGTGGTAACACACCCTGATCACAGTCACCCAACACATTTACATTTAGCCAGGGCTGTGGTACCACCTGTGAAACTTCTGGTTATGGCATCTACCTCACACACACAGCACTGCAGCCAGCAGTGCTTCACACTCAGAGACAACCACTGGCAGTGGCCCTTCCCAATGCATTCTACAGTAATCCCCTGCATACCCACCACACACACACACACACACACACACACACACACACACACACACACACACACACAAACAGTGCAGCCACAAGTTTGTATTTTGTACAGCACTCACACATTTCCCTATGGAAGACATTGTACACTTTTGCTCCCTCCCTCACCTGTGCATATAATGAAAACTGTGCCCTCCCCTTCAACTTTATTACTTGGATTGCCTATACCTGATGCACAGTGTGGCCAGCCTATGGATGGGTAAGCACAGTCTGGTATTGGTTTGGTAAGTATCACCTTTTCTGTAGTGTATATGCTTTACTATAGGCCAGCTGCTGTCTCCTTGCCAGTGTCATGGCATACTGCACTTGCCTCCTAGCATATTCATCCCCTCCTATTGGCTTCTTCACTGACTCCATATCTGACTCACTCTCCACTGCTTGATGTGCTGGGTAGGGTTCATTCTGCATTTGGCCTCCCTGCTGCAGGTAGTCCCTATTTATCATGTTATGTTGCACATATACCATGTTCCTACTGTTGGGCACCACAAGATCCATCTAGGCAGGGAAATCATGCCTTTATCAGCCCAAACACATACTTCACAATAACCACAAGTCTTAGTTAGTGCAGAAAATTAAAGCTATGCTCCATTAACAGGCTACGTTCTGCAGTACATGGGCTGATTTCCTCAGCCTTTATTTGGCTACTGTCTAACCTTAAGCAAGTCACTTATACAGACAGTGATTTGTGACAACTGGGAATTTGTGCAAGGCTTCTTAATGGTCTCCTGAACTGCATGCCTAGTAACTACATAAACCTGTGAGCCAATCAACCCAGGTTTATGATAGGGTACAGTTGTATCCATGATTTATCACTCTGTGTGGATTTTGGATGGCTGTCATTAGTGTGACATCAGCCAGGACTCCAGGGCATACTCAGCATTTCCAACAAGATGCCCCTGGGGAGGTCACTACTCACAAACCATTGATAAAGGTCACACATGTGCCATGTGTGGGAATCATGGTAACTGCCTGGTTGGCCTGCATACACACTGTAGATGATCCCTTATGGTGTTGGCTGTATTCTTTCTAGTACATGAAAAACCCACTATGCACTCCCACATATTGTAGCAACTGATGGAGTATTCTCGAAACATATGCCTGAGATATCCCCTCAGTGTCCCTGTTCGTCACTGTAAGGTATATGTAATGCCACACATACCCTTGTATGCACTGAGATAGGTAATTCACGACTTCCATTGGCCTACAAATAAATGCAACCATGTCTATCAGTTCCAGAATGGTATCCTAATCCACACAGTACCAGTTTGCAATGTCAGTGTTTTGAAGGCTATGAAATATTAAATGCAGTCAGATCAGATGTGGTGCCTCTGATGGTGACAACACACACCATCATTAGCTCATAACAATACTAGCCTTTGCATATACACATTCACTAATCCTGTGGCAACCCTTACCATATTTCCATGATTCTCCTGCTGCAGTCATTACCATTACTCTTCATGCACCACATTGCATTCTTTAAACATTTCTGAATCAATCCACCATCTTGTTTTAGCCGATCAGCATACATGGAGCACCACATTTTAATACTGTTGCTCATTACCATCTGCTTATAACGCCATTAGTATGCAGCCTGAGCAGCTCTGCTACTTGGTGTCCACTGATTGCTCTGAATGTGTCTTTGAATCCCACACACCATGTACATGGCTGATCATCATGCAGCCTTGCCTACCACAATGCAGTAAATGTTTCTGAATTCCAGGGAAGATTTGATGATTAAAGCAGATAATAGTGTCCAATTAGCTGAAGAAAGAAATGTTAACAAAAATGCATGAATCACTTGAAAACTGTGAAGTGTAAAGAAACAGTTTGTTATGTGTTATACTGTTCAGCAATGTTCAAACTGAGCAAGAACTTTCAGACTGCACAGACTGCTCAGTTTGCAATGCATAGGACAAGAATAATCTAAGAAAGGAAAACATTCTTAAACTTATTCCAGGAAGACCGTGGAGTAAAATTGGAATAGTTCTGTTTAACTTTCATGACTATATGTAATGTAAATGTACCGATTATTCGTCAAGGTTTCCTGAAGTGATGAAGGCCTAGATAATGCCTGAAATAGATCTGTACTAAATTTCACAAGTAATAAATAAAATACTTAGCAGACACTGCAAGTAGTATTGTGCTTAATGCACATAGACTATGCTTTCTGACGCAGGATTCTTGATGAAGTTGTTGTGTCTTTTGGCTTTTCCCGGTTAGGGGTCACCACAGCGGAACTCCGGTCCGCTAATGATTGGCAGTAGATTTTTAAGTGCCGAGTTGCCGGCCCTGACGCACAACCTTCAACGAAGGTATGCCCATTCATGCATATCTCCACACAGAAGACGCTCTAGCTGAGAATCGAACAGGAGAATGTCTTACTGTGAGGCGACAACGCTACCGCAGCACCACCACCACAGTTAGTAATATCGATTAATGATCTGCAGTACACACTTTCTTCAATTAATGATCTAGAGTATGTACTTTCAGATTTCAATATATTTTCAGAGCAGTTGGAAATTTCACCATAACCTCTAGCCTGATCCAGCTGAAAGAAAAATGCATAATGTGAAAAACCTCATGAAGAAAGATTTCAGCATTAACAGCGCATGTCATAAAGGCAGTTTGTTTTGTTGGAATACAGGAAGGTATAGCAAGGTATGGGTCTTTTTTGACACGTCTTTGCTACAGCCAAAAAATTACTTCAGTTATGACAGACTGACAGAAAATTAGTCCAGACAAAAATATTACCAAGAATAACAAAGACATGCATCTAGAGAGTTTCTCCCTGGGCCTCCGCTGAAAGTTGGCTTTGTTCCAAGTCCGGCTTTCCCAGTAAACAAATGTTAACAATGAAATGGCAATCTTCTTACAAAGATGAGACAAAGTGGGAATGCAGCAAGAGTCCACAGAAAAAGCATCCAGTGGTTGTAAAGCAGTCTAAGCAACTTAGACCTTTTCACCTTTGTACTGAAGATGAAAAGCTGTTAGGAAGTGATGAGAGACATTTATTAGGACAAATATGTCCCACACTGTAGCCAAGATGCAAAGTGGCAATTAAGAAAAGTGTCCAGAGAAATATTAAAAGTGCAGCAAAAGGCATTCCCAGAAACAGTGGTAGGTGAGAAAAAACAGTAGTTGTATGACTCCAGAACATTCTGAAAGACTGTCTGATATGGACTTCTAATACACCAGCCTCAGCATAAAGACTGCAGACTGTTCCATAGATTCCAAGTATGGAACATTACTAATCAAGCCAAGAGAAACAGCACCATTTGACCGTATATCTCAACCTCAGTGCAAGAATTCAAGACAAAACTAAAAATAATGGAGGAGGGACAAAAGGCAAGAGTCAAGAACAAATTTTAAATACTGGATACACACAAAGCTGCTGAGGATAGGCTCCGGAATCTGCAGTAGGCTTAAAGAATACCAAAGAATAATGCTGAGCAGTACTACTTTATTGCAACACACTAGCGCTTTCACAGAATGCTTCTTCAGGTGTACAAATTAATGCAAGAAACTACACCTTAAATAGCCCAGTAAAATGGTCACATGATACAATCTAATTAGTTTTTAAAAAACATTAAAATCGACTTTAAAATATGCATGAATGTTATTTAAACAAATACACTACACAAAAACATAGAAATATATACAAATATAAATATGAAAAGATTAATTATCTGCAGTTATATTTTAGTAAACATAAAAAGCATAAATTACCTAAATAGAGCCCTTTTACTGAGAACAGGTTTCATGGGCACATGATCATTCAAGCCATGACCATAATTTGCTCTTAGCATCACTATCCATCTAGCCTCTACCTCTTCTGTTCTAGCTCTAATATCACCCACCCTTATGTTCTCATAAGTTCTAGACACAACCATAAACAAGAATTTATGCTGTATCCCCAATGTGCAAAGTATGGCCCTAAAGCTTTTACAAGCCTAACTATGTAATAACCTGAGTTCCCTTATTGACCATAGTTAGATGGTCATTGTTAGCAGAGCGATTCTGTGATCAGCACCGACTGCTGCTGTCCACGAGGGACATAGGTGCCACCCCCAGGGTGAATTTACAGTAACCCATCTAGTTGTCAAGGTTGCACTTGAATAGGGTCATTGAGGGGCTCTGCTTCACATGGAGTTGGAGCTTATTCCAGAGGAGTGTCAATCTCTGAGATATATATCTGTCCCTCCAGCATGTTTTGTTAATGTCACAGGCTAGGTGGAGATCCCTGGAACAAGTTATTCTTGTCCCATTTGATTTGTGGATGTGCAGCATTTCCATTAGGGCAGGGTCCAAGACTGCTCTGTAGGTCAGGCACATGTCACCTCTCAGCAGCCTATATGATACAGAGTCCAATGACAGGGCTTTCAGTTTTTCCATGTATGTCATGCTTTGGAGGCCCTGGATTCTCTTGGTTAGAAACCTCTGCGGTCTATCCAGTTGCTGCATGTGTCTGATGAGGTACATACAGAAGGGAGCATTGTACTCAATTAGTGGTCTGATAAGAGTCAAGTACAGTGGAGATATAACCGCCTTGGTCTTCGATGCTATTCCCTTATTTACGAGATGTGCAATGATGAATACTTTTCTTATCACTAAGGACACATGGTGATCAAAGTTTAGATTGCTATCAACCTGTGTTCCCAAGTCTTGCACCACTGAGTTTGAGCTTAGAGGGGGTGTTATCTATATTATAATTAGCAGGGGCTACTTCTTTGCCAAAGGCAATAATGAGGCATTTTTTGCATTAAGTTTTAGTCCATGAGTTTAGCACCTGTCATTTGTCTGTGTCAGCCTTTTCTGTAATATGTTAACATTGTTGGGGACTCTGTGACTGAGCCCAGTTTACAATCATCTGCAAACTAGGTAAGCCACAGTCCATCTGCCTTTGTTTGGACTTCAGAGAAATAGATTCCAAACAGTATAGGGCTCAGCAGAGATACTTGTGGTATCAGTTGATCTAGTGGTGGAGGTGGACTCCCCAACTTTGACAGTGTATATTCTGTTGGTGAGCCAGTTTGCTACCCATCTAGTAATGTATGGTTTAATCCCCAGCTGGGAGAGTTTCTCTATGATACCTGAAAGGGAGATTGCGTCAAAGGTCTTGCCTAAATCAACATAGGCGGTATTTATTGTTTTGCCGTCATCTAGGGCTTTGGTGAAATTCTCAAAGAAGTCCATTAGGTTTAATAAGCAAACTCTACCCTTGACAAAACCAAACTGGGTTGGGTCAAGGGTTTGAAGGTCACCTGTGTTCTTGTGGATAATGTCATCGATGATTCTTTCCATGGCCTTGCAGATTAGTCTGGTTAGGCTTGTGGGTTGATAGTTCCCAGGGACAGATGATGGACTCCCTTTGTGCAAGTGGATTACTGTTTCTTTTCTCCACTCTGCTGGGACAAAGCCAGTTCTCAGGCTATGGTTAAAGAGGGTGCCAAGTGATTCCACTAGGTCTTGTTTTAGATCGCTTAGTAAGCAGCCTGGGATGTTATCTGGTCTCACAGAGGATGTATTTTTGGCCTTGGAGAGTGCATGTATGACCTGTTCTTTGGAGATATTCAGTAGAGGAATGGTGTCAGGAATGCTTTGGGGTATGTCTGGTGGAAATAGTGGGTGAAGTTATTGCCAAATCTGTCAGCTAGCAGGTTGGCAATTTCCTCAGGTTCAGTGTGAGTGGTACTGTGCACTATAAGTTCGGCACACAGCTGGGAATTCCCTTTTAGGTTTTAGACGCAGCTAAAGAATACCTTATGATTGCCTTTAACTAGGGATGCTAATTTAGACTTGCAGCTATCCTTAGGGGACTTAACAAAACATCTGATTTGCTTGTTCAAGCTGTGGAGGGTATTCTTCCTCTGTTGAGTAAGTTCCCCCCTGTTCTTAGATATCAGTTTCTTTTTTTTTTTTTTTTTTTGTATAACTTATCTAGCGTATCCTGTCTCACAATTCTTGATTCTACAGTTTGGTTTCTGGCTGGAGTACTTTATGATTAAGACCAGAGTTGTTTCTCTTGTTAGTCACACAGAAATGATGTTTTTCCCCAGCCTCCCAACCTGGTTTTGTAGTGTTTTTAAACTCAACTGTCTTTCTAGCTGCCTGCCCCTTATGTTAATTTGACCACATATCTCCTTCACTGTCCTCTTTCATTGGCTGCTGTGAGTAAGAACAAAATGATCATGTTGTGAAATCACTCCCCTTCAGCTATTTAAATTAATTAGCCATCCCACTCTATTCTATAGAACCAGAGTACAAAGTGCCTGCCCCCTTCCAATCTAACTTGTTCTTTTAAAATTAGTGGCTTTTCACTCAGACAGCTAAAGCTTAAGTTACCCCCTCTTTCAAACCTAACTGCTTACTGCACTGCAGTTGTTAGAATATTAACCATACCTCTCAACCCGGAAACATAAAAATTCTGGAAAAGGCCTATATAAAATAGGTACAAATCTGTATGCTGATTAACATAAAATGTGCATACATAATTACGTAACCCCACCCACTCCAATCAAATTGTAGGATACCAACTTTCAAATACAAACTGAAGAACAAACAACCAAAATATGGCACCAGAGTCCCCCTGCAGCCATTCTAATGTCCCATTACCTGGCAATTTTGCCCCATTTACCATAAACACTGTGTGCATACTGCTTTACTTCTACAATTATTATTTCGATTTTATTTTTACATTTTATAGCACAAAACACAAACACTAATAAACATCTGCTAAACAAAGCAATGCTGTCTCCCAATGAAAATAGACTTGGCATTAAAACTTCTCTGCCCTTGAAACTCACATTAATTGAAACAGCATTGAAACCCACACTACATCCCAAGAAAATGCATCTGGCCAGTGGTGGATAAAGATTACCTTTGGGCTGTTTTCAAATCATTGGCCCCTTTGCACACAAAACAAAAAACATAGATGTGTTCCTTGCTACACCTTCCTGTAGGCAATGAAACAAAATGCAGCCAGGATACCTTATTGCTTAGGCTTATACAGGCCCTAGGTCCAATAGCCTAGTACCTACCTGTGAACCTATGAACCAATAATGACAAAACTGCCTAATTCAGAACATTTCCATCATAAAAGTCTGCTTCCACACCCCCACAATATATATATATATATATATATATATATATATATATATATATATATATATATATATATATATATATGTATAGTAGTGTAACCCACAGGCATCTTGAACAGCTTCTCACACATTTTCAATTTCAGTTTTTTTTTTTTTTGGGGGGGGGGGACAAAAGGCCAAAAACCAGGGACACATTTTAAACATTGCTTGTATAATTTTGAAAGTTGCTAGAATAAAATGTTATGTTACCACCATGTATTTCACTGCCAAGTCTTGAACGCAGGACCCTGTGCACTACAGTCAGAGCAGCATACCACTAAGCCAAATCAGCAGTTTCCTGAAAGATAGGAAGACTGAAACTTAGATGGCTATCATTTAGTGAATTCAGTTCTCACTTCTCACCATAGCTCTCAACGTCTTAGCACAAAAAACCTGGACAAAGCCAATAATGGGGGACTACAGCCCCAAAATAGGGCCAAATTTCAAATACTGATCTTATAAACTTAGAAAATTGCTAGAACAAAAGGTTTTGTGTTACCATTTATTTTCTGAAGAATATGAAGCCTGAAATTCAAATGCCTGTCATTATTTAATGAATTCAATCCTTCAGTGATTTGCTACAAAAATCCTGAAAAAACACAGATTTTATGAGAAACAGATCAAAAATATGAGACATAAATTCACAAGTGGTGGTGGCTAGGGACTTTAGGCTCTTTTTACCTTGTACCCAAAGTACAGGGTTTGTGCCTGAGTACCTCTAGCCACCAGCAGTATTAAACTGGGGGCATTTTCACACATGCGCGCACGCACACACACACACACACACACACACACACACACACACACACACACACACACACACACACACACCCACACACCTCATTCGAGTGTCAGAATAAATAAACCTTCCTTCCAATCATCCAGAATAAATAAAATATCCTTGCAGAATAAGTACCCAGGACTTCCCTCTCACAAGTTCAAAACAACTCGAGTGCAGCCAGAATAAATAAATCTGTTCACTGCTCTAGTACCCATAACTTTCCCGCTCGCAGGTGGAATTCAAAAGTGAGTGAGTCAGCTGAACAGTGAGTGAGTCAGCTGGCCCTTGAGTTGAATTCCAACAGGTTGGTAGCCTCGATGGAGCTGACATGATTGCGCATGTGATGATGTCAACTCAAAAAACGCAAAAAAAAATTAAAAATAAAAAGCTGGGAAAAATTCAGAAATGCAGGGGTGCCACTCAGGAATCATGGCACCCTATTATTTGGACCCTAAAACTCATTAAAAACCGAGTAATTTGGTACGATTGGGAGGTATGATATTAACCCATTTTTTCCATTTTACCTTTAAAATCTGCAGCATCTACTCCAAGACCACCAATTACAGGAGAGTCCACATTCTGCCTGTCAGTAGTCATCTTGAGACTACTACTTCTGTTTTGCTCCTTGTGAGAGAAGGAACATAGGGACATTATCTCCAGGAGACTGCTGATCACTGGAAAGCCTAATTGCTGCTTCATGCCAGCTTGGAATTTGTGCTTATATTTTTCTCTTGGTGAGATAAGGAGCAGAGTGCACTGATTCCTGACTGTTTTAAATTGGACAGTGAGCATCTGTGTTTGACCTTCCTGATTGGTATGTTTGCTATTAAAGGCATCTACCTGGAAAAGGCTAAACAAGCCTACAAACCCTTGTATAATCTGGGACAAGACAGTTGATTACCAAAGAGCCTGTGGCCTGCTTCTCATCTTGGGATTGGTGCTACTGTTTTGTTTCTGGTAAGAGGAGAAGCAAAGGAGCATTGTATCTCAGCAGCATGAAGCTGCTGTGAGACCAGCTCTAGTAGTAGCCAGGCAGTAGCCATTCAGGTGACTTCCCTCTTTTTATCTTTTTTGACAAGCTAATTCTTTCTTTTCAATATGTACTGCTTGATTTGCTCCTGCCTAACCTAACTTCAGAATATCTGCCTACATATTTCATCCATAAATCATCAGACTCTACTTTTTAGTTTCCCACACAAGTGTTTGGCATTGCCCTGTATAGATACAGACATCTTGAGTTGACATTTTTCCTGTAAAATCAGCATTGAAATTTCACCAATACCTAGTTGCACACAGGACAACTAGTTTGCAGTAACAAGCATTGCCCACGGAGTTGCAAACCAGATGCCACGACATTACTTTATACTCTGACTCCAACCGTCTAATCAATAAAAAAGGGTTTGTTGCCATGGATATGAACTTTCCTATGATCTCCATTACCAGCTTGGTGGATATGGGCATCCTGAGGCAATGTAGAAATTGCCTCATGTTTACTGACAACCAATTTATTCTCAAACAGACTGATATGGCATGTGAAAGATGTAGTTACACAATGTCACTGGAGGCAAAGCTCCCACATAAAAGCACTCCTAATGTTAATCAGGTTGTCAGTAGTGCACACACTGCACCCATCACACACAATTACATTTTTTTTATTTATTTATTTGTTTACATTTGTTTACCGGGAAATTCCAACTGGACACAGGTCCTTTTTCAGTGGAGGCCTGGGGAGAAACGCTGCACAGAACAATAAATGAGCAGCAGAGTACATGAAGAACAATTTAATATACATACAATAGCAAATAATACAGACTGCAGCAAACATTAGCTATATATACAATATGAAACATAGTAATGAACAGATATACCAATATCTAGCTAGAGGCTAGGAATAAAGGTAGGATGTATATACAGATAGTACTAAGCTCAAACGGATACTGTTCTAAACTCATATACCTAAATCTTATATACAAATATTGTACTAAATTCAAACAGATATAAAGCAGATGCTCCACATGAAGCTGGAACAAGCTAGAAGGGATAATCGGATGGAAGGGGAAGACAGAGGAGTAAGAGAGGAGACTGAGTGAGTAGTATATGTGGTAATGAGAGGAAGCTAGGTGTAAGTCAGTTGGATATGTATTTGGAGTTGAGATGAAGTGAAGTAGTTAAGCATGTTATAACAGGTCTGAGAGATTGAGTGGGGAGGGAAGGGGAGGGTAAAGGGTGAGCCAGAGCCTGCAGAATGCAATGATCAGATGGTGTGAGGCAGGGTGGCTAAGGGAGGGGAAAGGAAGGGGAGGTAAAAAGGAGGGTTACTAGTCGGTATTGGTGCATGGGCATAACCAGAGACTTTTTAAGTGAGTTTTTAGTCCAGTCTTGAAGTCATTGCAAGAAGGTAGTGTGGTTATGGGGGGGGTATTGTTCCATAATCTGGATATGATGCAGGAGAATAGTGCTTTTCAATTTAAAGTAGACACATACACCCACATATGCTAAGGCAGTTAAATGTAACCTTCCTAAACCCCAAATACCTCCTAGATGAAGTACACATAACAAATACCCTCAGCAGCCTCAAATGCACTCTTTCAAAACAACACCTACATCAACACATAGAGCTACAGCTCATGGAGCCTCTACCTCTAAGCCCATAGGGCAAGTCACCACACAATCCAGCATTCTGGTCATTGATGACTCCATTGTGAAACACACTGATGTTCTTCTCACCAGGCTGAGTAAGGAGAAAGTCACAGTTATTTGCTTATCAGGGGCCAGGATCTACCACATTATGTATGCACTCAGGTCACTGGATCATAAGTGCCCGTATGACTCAGTCATAGTCCATGTGGGTGTAAATGACCTGAGATTTACCTCCCTAGACTATATAATGAGAGACATCATGGAGCTCTCAGATGTGCCCCCAAGCTTATATAAGGATAGCATTAAGCAGAAGTTTACCTTCTCCAAGGATGATGCCACAATATGAACAAAAGATGACAGACTTTAATAATTGGCTTAGTTTCTGGTGTCATTCTAATGGGGGATGCAATACTTGGCAGCATGGAAGGAGATGATCAACAGACCGTGCTGCTTTGCCAGGGATTCTCCATACCACGTTCAAATCACCATGGGCAAAATCCCAGACCACTTCCTTGCAAGATATAGGTCCCACATGACCCAGGAAGCCTATGCCATGTATTTAAACTTATTGGAAACACTCACTATCCAACTCAATACCATATTCATGGGCATCTTTAATTACCCCACTATTAACTGGGAATCATATATGACACCAAACATATGGGCATGGAAATTCCTGGATTTTGTAAATACAAACTCCGTGGACCAGATTGTGAATACACCAACCAGGAGTGCAAACATACTGGATCTGGTATTCACTAACATGGGAGAGTGTTGCATAACCCCTAGCACAATGGTTTCTCTGGTAAGGTGAGACCACAAAATGGTCTCCTTTGAAATAAAAATAAAAGTTGGAACCCCAGCTAGCCAAGAAATATTCAGGAATTACTCTAAGGCTAACTTCCTACTATTAAGTGATAACCCGGCAAAATCTCAAGTCCCCATAAATCTGAGAACACTGCTGCCAAGTTGCATAGAGGCAGCTGTACCCAACAGGAAGAAGTACAGAACTTACTCAAAAAAAACAAGCCTCCTTGGTGGAATCACAACATCAGTCTTCTTCTTCTTTCAGCTTTTCCTGGTTAGGGGTCGCCACAGTGAATCACCTGTCCACTCATGATTGGCAGTGGAGATTTACGGTGTCAAGCTGCCAGCCTGGCACCCAACCTTCCACAGAAGGCACACACACACACACACACACACACACACACACACACACACACACACACACACACACACACACACACACACACACACACACACACACACAAACACACACACACTCACGCCTAGGGCCAATTTAGAGTGTCCAATCCACCTACAGCATGTCTTTGGTTCATAGGTTCATAGGTTGGTACTAGGCTATTGGCCCTAGGGCCTATACAAGCCTAGCCATAACCCATGGGATGTGGGAGGAAACCGGAGCACCCAGAGGAAACCCAAGCGACTACAGGGAGGACATGCATACTCTGCACAGAAGGCACCCCAGCCGAGGATTGAACCAGAGAACCTCTTGCTGTGAGGTGACAATGCTAACTGCTGCACCACACAACATCAGTAAACTGTTTAAAAGAAGGAAGAAAATCATAAGAAAAATAGGAAGTACAGCATCCAGCAGGATAAAAGCACTCTCATCAAACTAAACAAACAACTTGGAGGGCAAATTAAGTCTGTCAAAGCCAAATCTGAGGTAAAAATGTTGCCTCCCAGTCCAAGGACAACCACAAGACATTCCTTAGCTATGTCCACAACCTCAAAGGCAATACACAGTTGTGTGCAGAGCTCATTTTTAATGGAACAACCTATACTCAGCCAGAAGACATAGCAAACCTATTGGCCAAAAAACTCAGCTCCAACTTTACCCCTCTCCCACCCTCAACCTTCTCTCAGAAAATACCATCACATATATGACACCAAACATATAGACATGGAAATTCCTGGATTTTGTAAATACAAACTTCCTGGACCAGATTGTGACTACACCAACCAGGAGTGCAAACATACTGGATCTGGTACTCACTAACATGGGAGAGTGTTGCACAACCCCTACACAATGGCTTCTCTGGTAAGGTGAGACCACAAAATGGTCTCCTTTGAAGTAAAAATAAAAGCTGGAACCCCAGCTGGTCATGAAATATCTTCCTGCTATCACTAGGGAACAGGTCCTTAATGCTCTCTCTAAGGTCAATAACACTGCATCAGTGGGCCTAGACAACATCCCAGGATGCCTTCTAAATAGCATGAAACATGGTCTGTCAGGACCTTTGATATGCATATTTAACCATAGCCTCCAAACAGGATTCTTGCATCATGAATGGAGAACAGCAACAGTCATCCATCTGCACAAAGGTGGGCCATCTACAGACCCTGGAAACTATAGCCCCATAATCCCACTAGTCTCATATGTAAAGCCATGGAAAGAATTATCAAGGAAATGATCAACAATGACACAGAAAACCTCCAGACACTGTATGGTTTTGTCAAGGACATGTCTACTCAACCTGGTGGACGTCTTTGAGAAGGTCATCAAAACAATGGATGAAGGCAAAATGATTCACACTGAATACCTTGGCCTTGCCAAGGCATTTCAAACAATACCCACTTGGCCATTGTTAACAAACTCAAGAGGTTGTGTACAAACCCATATGTCACCTGGTGGATAGCTAGCTTTCTCACAGTCAGGACCCAGAAAGGTAGAATTGGGGAGTCCACCTCTAGAAAGAGGCTAGTCACAAGTGGCATCCCTCAGGGATCAGTCCTGGGATGGCTCCTTTTTGCCATTTACTTCTCTGAAGTCAAGGCCAATGTCAATGGCCTCTGACTGACTAAATTTGCAGAAGATTGCAAGTTAGGAGCTGTCATTGAATCCCCCATCAAGATAAATGTCCTCCAGGAAGGGATGACCCAGAAAAATAACTTGTATCAGAGCTATGGACTGAAACTAAATGCCAAGAAATGCATAATAGTATCCTTCAGGAAGTCATCCACCCCTGGAAACTATAATATCGACAACACATCCCTACGAGATGACCCAGTTGTCAGGGACTTGGGGATACACATAGACAGTAGTCTATCCTTCGACCATCACATGTCTACAGTAGTGAGGAAATCATTTTATGCTGTGCAACTTATAAACAAAGGTATTGCATCTAGGTCCAAGGAAGTCATTGTTGTGATGTGTTCAGCACTCATCAAAACTATCACTGAGTACAATGTCCCCTTTGGTATATCCTTAACCAGGCATATCTGACAATTGGAATGTCCACAGAGGTTCCTCACTAAAAGAATACAGGGCATATGTAACATGTCCTATGCAGACCACCTCAAGTTCCTATCTCTGTATTCTGTCTCCTACAGGCTATTGAGGAGAGATCTATGCCTGGCTTATAAGGCATTGTCAGACCCCATTCTGATGGATCTCCTGCACTAGAATTACCCATTCTAAAGACTTAAACCTTGCCTGTGATATAAATAAGACCTGCTGGAGATACAGGTATGTATCCCAGAGACTACTCTTTCTCTGGAATAGGCTCCCCATCCATGTGAAGCAGAGCTCCTCCCTAGCCCAATTCAAGTGCAACTTGGACAGTTGGAGGGGAAACAGATAATTCATCCCTGATTTGGCACCTATGTCTCGAATGGACACAGGCGGTCTGCAAATGGTTCATCTCCCAAGCCTTTACTTGTAGATGTTTCATCTCCCAAGCCCCTGCTAACACTTATCATGAGAATCATAACTTCTCAGAGATTTGGGATGCATGGCTAGACTTAAAAAGGCTCTTGTGTTCATTAGCCTAGTAAACACTAATGAACCTATGTGCAAAATTTGCATATACTCCGTAGCTTTGACTTTTTTACTACCCCCTCCCAACTAACAGTGTAAGTGTGTGTGTGACTGTATGCTCATTATTGTGTTCTGTAATGGATGGGTTTCCCAACCAATATTTATCCTCTAACTTTTACCCACTAAGTGCAAGGATAGGCTCTGGCTCCCATGTGACCCTGAAGAGGATACAGTGGGTCCTGGAAAACGAACGAATGAAAACAAAATGAAAAGCATTGACGTATCATTACATATGAAAAATATTTCCAGTACAGTAAAGTTTTTTCTTATAGAAAAAAATGCCAAGAAATTCAATACTGGAAACAAAGAAGCATTTCGTTATCAAATGTTTACACTTATTTAAACGGCTGTACCCGAAAGTAAAAATGGATTCTTTAGCTGTAATAGAGAGGGATTAATATAGTTGCAAATCTTTATGAGATTTGTCACTGCTATACTATGTGACAGTTCATACTACACATTATGTGGTTTACTATTCTGTGTCTGTTTTACAGTTTCAAATGTTAACTATACAGTTAAACAGTTCCTACTGATGTGATGGACAACATTAACAAATCTTACCCCAAGGGTGTACGATCTCAGAGTTTATTATACCAAGTAATGGGTATCAGGAGCAAAGCCCATGCATATGGGTATGGGGACATGCAACTCACATTACCCAGGACTTTAATTTTAACTTTTTGTGTGCAGTTTTGCTGAAATGGCCCTCCATTTCATTGGGGATTTCTGAGTAACTCTATAATGATCTAAAATAAATGCTGATGCAACTGCCCACATTCAGGCCGGGTCTGCTTCTTTTTGTAAGGCATCACAAATACCTGATATTATATCCTGTAATCAGACAGGATTCATTATAGTGATGAACGCTGAGGCACACTGTAGCCCAAATAACCCATGTCAACTGATAAATTCTGCTTTTATTATAGTCTTTCTGAATCCAGCTTGGAATGACAACAATCTGGCCAACCAAGAGTCATTATATCTTTACTTCTATAAATAGTGTATACAATGCTGTACTGTTAATGTTAATAAATCTGTCACTGATGAAAAACATGATTGACACTCATTTGTGAAGTGCTGTTACAGGACTGCCTCCCCAGTCAAAGTCGACTAAGTACAGAACCAATGCACTTTCCCCTGCTCTGTGTACATACCTGGGAAGGGGTAGTGTCTGCCTTTCAAATGACAATAAGAAGCAGCCACTACAGAATTCATGATACAGTAGTATGGTGCACCCCTCCATGAATGAATGGAACACTCATTAAAGCAATCAATTTGAGGAAGTGAGGTTAATTAGAATGGAAAAAAGAATGCACTTGTTTTATCTGGAATTATCACAGAGATCCTGACATCATGACTGTATGGGCAGCCATCAGAAATTATTGTAGTACTTTTCAGCAAGATGAGTTTTTGTCTTTCTCCTATTCTGGTTGTGTGCTTCTAACCTCAGAGCACCATGTACTGTTTTCCTAATGGGCTGCAAAAGGTTAGAGAAGGGATCACCCCAAAACTATGACCTCTTTAAAGGAACTGAGGTGTCTTACAGATCAGGCCATACTCTCCTTTACAGCACATATTTACAAACGTGATACTTTAAATTCCTTTCCAACAGACCTTAAAGTGAGAACAGCATTGTGAAGCATGATGCTATCTGATACTCCTCGGCATTTTTCATTCATTCACTTATTCACCCAATCACACAACATTGCAGAATTTGTCTGTGCCAGTTTTTAACCCCACAACATTACTAACAGTTGAGATAAATTATTGTTTTTTTTCAGAACTGTGCAATCCACAGGTGTTATTTAGTGATGGACTGATTCTGAAGGAGTAGGTCTCAGCTGTCATCAGGCCATCATGTTTCATTCATAGGAAAATTGCTCATATTGAGTTACCGTAGTCTACCAGCAGACCTTTCTGCTGTGGTGCCTGTTCGGTTTTCTCCCATATGGACCAGACAGAGAACCACAGAACCTGATAATTTCTGGCTAGACCAGAACTCCACAGCCTAGTTACAGAGGTATCTCATTATCATCATGTTATGCCACCTCTACATAGTCTGCACTGGTTGTCTGTCAAATATTGTGTCATCTTTTAAGTTCTTGCCCAGGTCTATCTAGCCCTGGGCAACTTGGATTCTAAAATCTCAGAGAGCTGTAGGCCTACTGCCAGCTATCCTGGACCTTGCACTCCGCAAACATGAGCTGTTGTCTGTTTCCGTGACACAAAAGATGGAGTCCTGACTATATTCCAGGTGACCTGGGTTTGATTACCAGTTCCAGTACAAGAGGAGTGGGGGGATGAAGGGATGTAGTCTTCTTGCCTCTCCCAGATACTAAAGAGGCATGGTCCACTTGCCTCTCCCTGGGAACTGGGGTGAGTTAAGCAAACCACTGGCATAATTTCCATCGCAGAGATTGTAAAAAAACACTGCTCATTCTTCAAGGGGATGGACGGGACTGTTGAGAAGAAACACCCCTTGCAGAAGTGAGGGAGTACCTTTTGCTGCAGTACAATGCATATCCCCTCCTCAACTCTTTACCAGAAGTGTGCAGGAGATAGGGTAGCATAAGAAAAAAAAAATCAACCCTCCCTCAATGGCTGTCTGAATTACTGCCCCTTCTGTTCAATGCTCTTCACACTGACAGGGAATGAATGGGCTGAATGGACAGGAGGGGAATGAAGATCAACAGACATTAGGGGCAAAGTCAGACAAAAAAATATAAGGCTCTAACGGCATGTTTACAGTTTCATTACTTTGCTTAGCAGGGACTTCCCGTCTGAAATGTACTACCAAGTCATCATATGAGTATATCCCTCATGTTTACTGGTTTTAAGTGGCTTTAAAAACATGCCTTTTTAGTTGTATATGATTACCTTTGCTCTCCTTAATGTTTGTAGCACCTTTTCGTTTTTATTTCGCAGCTTATATAATTCTGCGGCATGTTATTTAGTTTTGTCTGGTTTTATTTTATGGAAGTTAATTTTATTGTATTATTTTTATCTCACATTTATTGCATTTGTATAGTGCCTAATTTCTAGATACTTTAATAAAATTAACTTTAAATTTCACAGTGTT
>NC_056733.1:1092183024-1092205524 GCF_019279795.1 Protopterus annectens
CCCCATTCTCTGGAATAGGTTTCTCATCCATGTGAAGTACAGCCCTTCCCTAACCTTGTTCAAACGCAACCTGGATGAGTGGGTGGGAAACTGAAAATTCTCCCCTGGTCTTAACACCCACATCACTGATCAACAGAAGTAACCATTATATCATGCCCTAATATACACCCCTTAAAATAATCTTTTTGATACAATACCTCGTGGGATACACTTGGATTGCATGGCTAGGCTTATAAAGGAACCAATGGTCATTAGTCTAGTATACATCTAAGCACCTATGAATTAACATGAATGATCAGTTTCTCTGAATCTCATGATATGGTTCATTTTCTAAATTGTAGAGCAGTTGAGAGTTTCTTCTGCTTAATTTTTGTGGTAGTTCATTAGTTAGGTAACCACTAATACCTGGTCATGTATTGCACTCTGTCAATGTGGATTTGCAGTTTGCTCTGTCCACTTCTATTGCCAGCCTCCTCACTTTAAGAAAACTAAGGCAGTGTAGTAACTGCATCATGCTTATGACAATTACATACTTTTATCTTTTACTGATGCTACTTGTGACATATGTAAATACTTGTTAAATTTGGAGTCTCACCTTTCACACAATGCATATTAGTAAGTAGCTTAACCTTACATTGCAGCCACCTAATAATAGTTCCACTGTTTCCAAGGTTCATAGGTAAATACTAGGCCATCGAGTTCCCATCTGAACAAACTTGCACACATAACACTACTGAGAATAACACATCTGCATGCAGCTTCTCCCCATAACTAAAACAAATCATTTTGGTTCCATGTCTAGTCCCATAAGGACTCCCAGAGCTATGCCATACATTGTAAGGATTAGTAGTAAATGACTCTATAGTTAGGCATACTGATACGGTACTCCCCTGGCTGTGCAGGGATAGAATCACAGACAGCCATCTTTCTGGCACAAGAATGCAGGGTGTCCTCTCACCCCAAATGAGTGTACTATCATTGCTGCCCACATTGGGGTGAATGACTTTAAATGCTCTACACTGCAGAGCTAAAAGAGACATATATTTTAAGTTCTATGTGTATATATCCAGCACAGGCAGAACACTTTTCTTGAGCAGCAATTTCCCTTGTCCAGGGAAGATGCAAATATTTTAAACAAAACAAATCAATTTCAACAACTGACTAATTAACTGGTGTCATTCCAGGGAGATCCAATACAATGGAAGGCAATGACCGGCAGGTTAGTCTGCTTTCTCAGGAATGGCCTACACCTCCCTCCTCAGAACTTCTACACATTGGCTAAGACATCTTCTGCCCCAGAAGCTTTTTTGGGGGGCAAAGTTCTTTTGTTAGACATTGCAACCTACCAAAATCTAATCTGGCCTACACTATGGTAGCTCTGCTCATTGCTAGGATTCTGAGCAATAAATTACCTGATATGGAGGCCTTCCTGATGCTCAAGCACATTTGTATACATGTTGTTAGAGAAACTTGGCTTTAGTGTTGTGATAACGCTCCCTCTATAACAAGATACAATGCCTATCACATTTTCAGACAATCTAGGGAAGGCAGGTGAACATTTGTTTTTATCTAATGAAATATTAACTTGCACCAAATACTTCAAGATTCTGACTAGCTCTATGGCACAGAGGGATGTTGTCCTAACTGCACCTAAGTGACCACAGTTTGATTATTAGCCATAGCACTGTTTATTTATTTAACATTTGTTGACCAGGAAAGTCTGACTAAGACAGAACCTATTTTCAGTGGACGCCCAGGGAGAAACGTTCTAGATACATGTCTGTTGAAGTCAGACAGAGAGCTTGTGGGATCATACTGCTTGGCTTGCATACCTCTCCTGGAGTGATGACAGACTTTGCATGCTCACAGAGGCACACAGGACAGTATGATCTCCCAGGTATAGCGACCAAGAACAATGCAGGACAACCCTCAGGTTAAAAACGATACTGCAACAGCAGAAAACGGAACGGAACCAACGTTGTATAAATAATTTCTGTTTATTTTGGTAAAAAGCAGAACATCCAATATTGAGTAAAAATGTGCTCAAAAGTCTAATGTAGAGTTATATCTTTCATTAAACAGCAATCCGAACACAATAAAAATCTAGTTGATCAAAGTCTAATGTAGAATTGAATCTTTCATTAAACAGCAATCCAAACACAGTATAAAATCAGTTAGTCATGTTTCTTTCATTAATGGAAATTTGTGTGTATTGTTCCGTATCATGCAACATATTGTGAATAAATGCTTCATATATTTGTTGGTACATCAATACTATCCCACCCCCTTTATCTGTTTTCATCACTCTTATTCTTTCCTTTTTTAGTGTTGTTAACAGTCTGTTGTATTCTTCTGGGAAATTGTCAGATTCTTTATGTTTGGTTTCCCTATCTAGTTCTCTAAATTCATTTTCCACTAATTCCTCATATATCTTTAGTGAGGAGTGCAATGGGGGGTTGAATGTGCTTTTCCTGTGTAAACCTTGTTGCTTGTCGTGTGTGTTACCAAAATAAATACCTAAGTTTAATTGCCTCAAAAATAATTTTAAATCAATAATAATGTTGGTTATGTT
The DNA here is from genome assembly GCF_019279795.1 of Protopterus annectens. Lineage (NCBI taxonomy): Eukaryota > Metazoa > Chordata > Ceratodontiformes > Protopteridae > Protopterus > Protopterus annectens. The sequence goes on from NC_056733.1 coordinate 1,092,185,597, forward strand.
TATGGGGGTATCGGGTACAAAGTGTAATCCTTTTTTGAAAAGTTCAAAAAATGTTTCATTAATTTCCACATCGGTGAAGTTGTATATGGAGAGGTTATCTTGTGTTTCTATGGTACATGCGTGGCCAGCCCTGTTGGTATTATTGTCCTGGTTTTCAAGGTGGTTCATTCTTGTCGCCCTATGTTGTTAGTGGCTATCTCCTGAATCTGTTCCACATTTGCATTGGCTGATTTACTTCTCGATTCCCTTGTCTTCCTGGTGCTTGCTGAAAAACCTGTTTAGTACCATAATTACTTTTTTGTGCTAATCTTTCACTCCTCCTTGGGACCTCTGTCCATTCATTATTTTCATTTCCTTCCATTTCATTGTTAGATGCCCCCCCCTGGTAATTTTGTCTGGTTGAGGCAATTCTACTTTTTTTGTTAAAACAATATGCTGTACCATTTTTATATTCTTCAAGATCTCTTTCAAGTTTTTATTTTTCTCATAACTACTCTGTTGCAATGGTCATCTACCTCTTTAAATGCTTGTTCATAATCATGTTTAATTCCACTAAAATTCCTATTATTAGTAATACTTTCATTCAATTTGTCAATATCTTTCAACAACACTGCAGCTTTACTTTCATAATCATTAATCATTAATTTTAACATCTCTATTCCTGTTCTATTGTACAAAGCAGTAATTTCATCAAATAGTTTTGTGCCAGGTTGTGCATTATTTGGCAGTCTATTGCATCGTAGCCCTTTTGGAATGCGTTACCCTTATGCATTCAGTCAAATAGTCAATTTCCATTTGAGCCGTTTTGTATGAATACAATTTATTGTTTAGTTCACTTACTAAATGTTCAGCATTGTTATTTTGGGCATTGTAATTTTGCTTTACAGTACCTTGTGCAAACATAAAATGTTTGCTTGTCCATTTTTTCAGGTTGAAATCGTTGTTCTGTTGACCCGGGTTTAAGTGTGGAGTTTTATTTCTTGTAGCCTGCGAATTCTGGTTGTGCACCCGGTCTTCTTTGAATACTTCAGTGGAAAGTCTTTTCCTTTTAACTGTCGGTTCCTTATCTACCACAAGTTCTTGTTGGTTAGGTGGTAATGTCTTATCGTTGGTGTTGTTATCTTTAGTTAGCAATCCACTCAGTTGTGAGAGTAGGCAAATCACTTGCCTAAATTCTCCCCGTGTTACCGGTGCGTTGTCATCTCCGTTGTCGTCTTCAATAAGAATATCCGGTGTTTTGTTAAAATCAGAGGTTCCTCGTCTTCCGCCATGTAGAGAAACTAGTAAGCGACCAAGAACAATGCAGGACAACCCTCAGGTTAAAAACGATACTGCAACAGCAGAAACGGAACGGAACCAACGTTGTATAAATAATTTCCGTTTATTTTGGTAAAAGCAGAACATCCAATATTGAGTAAAAATGTGCTCAAAAGTCTAATGTAGAGTTATATCTTTCATTAAACAGCAATCCGAACACAATAAAAATCTAGTTGATCAAAGTCTAATGTAGAATTGAATCTTTCATTAAACAGCAATCCAAACACAGTATAAAATCAGTTAGTCATGTTTCTTTCATTAATGGAAATTTGTGTATATTGTTCCGTATCATGCAACATATTGTGAATAAATGCTTCATATATTTGTTGGTACATCAATACTATCCCACCCCCTTTATCTGTTTTCATCACTCTTATTCTTTCCTTTTTTAGTGTTGTTAACAGTCTGTTGTATTCTTCTGGGAAATTGTCAGATTCTTTATGTTTGGTTTCCCTATCTAGTTCTCTAAATTCATTTTCCACTAATTCCTCATATATCTTTAGTGAGGAGTGCAATGGGGGGTTGAATGTGCTTTTCCTGTGTAAACCTTGTTGCTTGTTGTGTGTGTTACCAAAATAAATACCTAAGTTTAATTGCCTCAAAAATAATTTTAAATCAATAATAATGTTGGTTATGTTTATGGGGGTATCGGGTACAAAGTGTAATCCTTTTTTGAAAAGTTCAAAAAATGTTTCATTAATTTCCACATCGGTGAAGTTGTATATGGAGAGGTTATCTTGTGTTTCTATGGTACATGCGTGGCCAGCCCTGTTGGTATTATTGTCCTGGTTTTCAAGGTGGTTCATTCTTGTCGCCCCTATGTTGTTAGTGGCTATCTCCTGAATCTGTTCCACATTTGCATTGGCTGATTTACTTCTCGATTCCCTTGTCTTCCTGGTGCTTGCTGAAAACCTGTTTAGTACCATAATTACTTTTTTGTGCTAATCTTTCACTCCTCCTTGGGACCTCTGTCCATTCATTATTTTCATTTCCTTCCATTTCATTGTTAGATGCCCCTGGTAATTTTGTCTGGTTGAGGCAATTCTACTTTTTTTGTTAAAACAATATGCTGTACCATTTTTATATTCTTCAAGATCTCTTTCAAGTTTTTTTATTTTTCTCATAACTACTCTGTTGCAATGGTCATCTACCTCTTTAAATGCTTGTTCATAATCATGTTTAATTCCACTAAAATTCCTATTATTAGTAATACTTTCATTCAATTTGTCAATATCTTTCAACAACACTGCAGCTTTACTTTCATAATCATTAATCATTAATTTTAACATCTCTATTCCTGTTCTATTGTACAAAGCAGTAATTTCATCAAATAGTTTTGTGCCAGGTTGTGCATTATTTGGCAGTCTATTGCATCGTAGCCCTTTTGGAATGCGTTCGACCCTTATGCATTCAGTCAAATAGTCAATTTCCATTTGAGCCGTTTTGTATGAATACAATTTATTGTTTAGTTCACTTACTAAATGTTCAGCATTGTTATTTTGGGCATTGTAATTTTGCTTTACAGTACCTTGTGCAAACATAAAATGTTTGCTTGTCCATTTTTTCAGGTTGAAATCGTTGTTCTGTTGACCCGGGTTTAAGTGTGGAGTTTTATTTCTTGTAGCCTGCGAATTCTGGTTGTGCACCCGGTCTTCGAATACTTCAGTGGAAAGTCTTTTCCTTTTAACTGTCGGTTCCTTATCTACCACAAGTTCTTGTTGGTTAGGTGGTAATGTCTTATCGTTGGTGTTGTTATCTTTAGTTAGCAATCCACTCAGTTGTGAGAGTAGGCAAATCACTTGCCTAAATTCTCCCCGTGTTACCGGTGCGTTGTCATCTCCGTTGTCGTCTTCAATAAGAATATCCGGTGTTTTGTTAAAATCAGAGGTTCCTACGTCTTCCGCCATGTAGAGAAACTAGTAAGCGACCAAGAACAATGCAGGACAACCCTCAGGTTAAAACGATACTGCAACAGCAGAAAACGGAACGGAACCAACGTTGTATAAATAATTTCCGTTTATTTTGGTAAAAAGCAGAACATCCAATATTGAGTAAAAATGTGCTCAAAAGTCTAATGTAGAGTTATATCTTTCATTAAACAGCAATCCGAACACAATAAAAATCTAGTTGATCAAAGTCTAATGTAGAATTGAATCTTTCATTAAACAGCAATCCAAACACAGTATAAAATCAGTTAGTCATGTTTCTTTCATTAATGGAAATTTGTGTATATTGTTCCGTATCATGCAACATATTGTGAATAAATGCTTCATATATTTGTTGGTACATCAATACTATCCCACCCCCTTTATCTGTTTTCATCACTCTTATTCTTTCCTTTTTTAGTGTTGTTAACAGTCTGTTGTATTCTTCTGGGAAATTGTCAGATTCTTTATGTTTGGTTTCCCTATCTAGTTCTCTAAATTCATTTTCCACTAATTCCTCATATATCTTTAGTGAGGAGTGCAATGGGGGGTTGAATGTGCTTTTCCTGTGTAAACCTTGTTGCTTGTCGTGTGTGTTACCAAAATAAATACCTAAGTTTAATTGCCTCAAAAATAATTTTAAATCAATAATAATGTTGGTTATGTTTATGGGGGTATCGGGTACAAAGTGTAATCCTTTTTTGAAAAGTTCAAAAAATGTTTCATTAATTTCCACATCGGTGAAGTTGTATATGGAGAGGTTATCTTGTGTTTCTATGGTACATGCGTGGCCAGCCCTGTTGGTATTATTGTCCTGGTTTTCAAGGTGGTTCATTCTTGTCGCCCCTATGTTGTTAGTGGCTATCTCCTGAATCTGTTCCACATTTGCATTGGCTGATTTACTTCTCGATTCCCTTGTCTTCCTGGTGCTTGCTGAAAAACCTGTTTAGTACCATAATTACTTTTTTGTGCTAATCTTTCACTCCTCCTTGGGACCTCTGTCCATTCATTATTTTCATTTCCTTCCATTTCATTGTTAGATGCCCCCCCCTGGTAATTTTGTCTGGTTGAGGCAATTCTACTTTTTTTGTTAAAACAATATGCTGTACCATTTTTATATTCTTCAAGATCTCTTTCAAGTTTTTTTATTTTTCTCATAACTACTCTGTTGCAATGGTCATCTACCTCTTTAAATGCTTGTTCATAATCATGTTTAATTCCACTAAAATTCCTATTATTAGTAATACTTTCATTCAATTTGTCAATATCTTTCAACAACACTGCAGCTTTACTTTCATAATCATTAATCATTAATTTTAACATCTCTATTCCTGTTCTATTGTACAAAGCAGTAATTTCATCAAATAGTTTTGTGCCAGGTTGTGCATTATTTGGCAGTCTATTGCATCGTAGCCCTTTTGGAATGCGTTCGACCCTTATGCATTCAGTCAAATAGTCAATTTCCATTTGAGCCGTTTTGTATGAATACAATTTATTGTTTAGTTCACTTACTAAATGTTCAGCATTGTTATTTTGGGCATTGTAATTTTGCTTTACAGTACCTTGTGCAAACATAAAATGTTTGCTTGTCCATTTTTTCAGGTTGAAATCGTTGTTCTGTTGACCCGGGTTTAAGTGTGGAGTTTTATTTCTTGTAGCCTGCGAATTCTGGTTGTGCACCCGGTCTTCTTCGAATACTTCAGTGGAAAGTCTTTTCCTTTTAACTGTCGGTTCCTTATCTACCACAAGTTCTTGTTGGTTAGGTGGTAATGTCTTATCGTTGGTGTTGTTATCTTTAGTTAGCAATCCACTCAGTTGTGAGAGTAGGCAAATCACTTGCCTAAATTCTCCCCGTGTTACCGGTGCGTTGTCATCTCCGTTGTCGTCTTCAATAAGAATATCCGGTGTTTTGTTAAAATCAGAGGTTCCTACGTCTTCCGCCATGTAGAGAAACTAGTAAGCGACCAAGAACAATGCAGGACAACCCTCAGGTTAAAAACGATACTGCAACAGCAGAAAACGGAACGGAACCAACGTTGTATAAATAATTTCCGTTTATTTTGGTAAAAAGCAGAACATCCAATATTGAGTAAAAATGTGCTCAAAAGTCTAATGTAGAGTTATATCTTTCATTAAACAGCAATCCGAACACAATAAAAATCTAGTTGATCAAAGTCTAATGTAGAATTGAATCTTTCATTAAACAGCAATCCAAACACAGTATAAAATCAGTTAGTCATGTTTCTTTCATTAATGGAAATTTGTGTATATTGTTCCGTATCATGCAACATATTGTGAATAAATGCTTCATATATTTGTTGGTACATCAATACTATCCCACCCCCTTTATCTGTTTTCATCACTCTTATTCTTTCCTTTTTTAGTGTTGTTAACAGTCTGTTGTATTCTTCTGGGAAATTGTCAGATTCTTTATGTTTGGTTTCCCTATCTAGTTCTCTAAATTCATTTTCCACTAATTCCTCATATATCTTTAGTGAGGAGTGCAATGGGGGGTTGAATGTGCTTTTCCTGTGTAAACCTTGTTGCTTGTCGTGTGTGTTACCAAAATAAATACCTAAGTTTAATTGCCTCAAAAATAATTTTAAATCAATAATAATGTTGGTTATGTTTATGGGGGTATCGGGTACAAAGTGTAATCCTTTTTTGAAAAGTTCAAAAAATGTTTCATTAATTTCCACATCGGTGAAGTTGTATATGGAGAGGTTATCTTGTGTTTCTATGGTACATGCGTGGCCAGCCCTGTTGGTATTATTGTCCTGGTTTTCAAGGTGGTTCATTCTTGTCGCCCCTATGTTGTTAGTGGCTATCTCCTGAATCTGTTCCACATTTGCATTGGCTGATTTACTTCTCGATTCCCTTGTCTTCCTGGTGCTTGCTGAAAAACCTGTTTAGTACCATAATTACTTTTTTGTGCTAATCTTTCACTCCTCCTTGGGACCTCTGTCCATTCATTATTTTCATTTCCTTCCATTTCATTGTTAGATGCCCCCCCCTGGTAATTTTGTCTGGTTGAGGCAATTCTACTTTTTTTGTTAAAACAATATGCTGTACCATTTTTATATTCTTCAAGATCTCTTTCAAGTTTTTTTATTTTTCTCATAACTACTCTGTTGCAATGGTCATCTACCTCTTTAAATGCTTGTTCATAATCATGTTTAATTCCACTAAAATTCCTATTATTAGTAATACTTTCATTCAATTTGTCAATATCTTTCAACAACACTGCAGCTTTACTGCTGCATTGTGCTTCTATATCAGCCCTCACATCATTGAGCATAAAACCCCTTTTGGTATATGCCTGACCAGACACATGCAACAAGTGGAAAGTCCCCAGATTCCTCACAAAAAGAATACAGGACATAAACACAATGTGATATGCAGGTCACCTCAAAGCCCTATCTCTACACTCTGTTTCCTACAGACTGCTGAGAGGTGATTTATGCCTGGCATACAAGGCATCCTTGGATCACACTGTGATGGACCTTTTGCATATCCCCAAAATGAACAGCACCAGAGCTACTATATCTAAGGGTCTATATTAAAACACCGAAACCTCACTTACGCAAGTCCCTAAACACCAACACATAAATAGCGAACCACGAGAACACCGAACGTCCTGAAGCGTGAAATTCGAAATATCGAATTGCCATAGTTGTCCCTTATCCGGTATAGCTCCCTAATGTAAATATGCAATAGTTACTGACCTTAGGGTTAGGGTGTGGGTTAAGGTAAGTGCATATATAGTAATGCAACATACACTTTATGGTTAGAAGTAGGGTTACATTAAGTGTATATATAGTAATATAGTTGTGTAGCTGAATTTGTACATAAATTACACTTTTCCCGTAGTTGGGTGTTTTTTGTTTATAGTTAGATACATTTGTGAATGTCTGATTAGGATATGTGATATATGGGTGAAGTGTAGATATGGGGAAGTGTGGATTATTTAGTATGTTTGTGTAGGTAGTACGTAGTGGGCTGTGGGGTTGGCCAACTATTGCAATTCGATATTTTGAATTTCGTGCTTCAGGACGTTCGGTGCTCTCGCGGTTTTCTATTTATGTGTTGGCGTTTAGGGATTCACGTAAGTGAGATTTCGGTGTTTTAATATAGACCCATATCTAAGGATTTTAAAATTTGCTTGCATCTTAACTAGGACATGTTGGAGGGACAGAGAAACCCCATTCTCTGGAATAGGTTTCTCATCCATGTGAAGTACAGCCCTTCCCTAACCTTGTTCAAACGCAACCTGGATGAGTGGGTGGGAAACTGAAAATTCTCCCCTGGTCTTAACACCCACATCACTGATCGACAGAGGTAGCCATTATATCACGCCCTAATATACACCCCTTAGAATAATCTTTTTGATACAATACCTCGTGGGATACACTTGGATTGGATGGTTAGGCTTATAAAGGAACCAATGGTCATTAGTCTAGTATACATCTAAGCACCTATGAATTAACATGAATGATCAGTTTCTCTGAATCTCATGAGATGGCTCATTTTCTAAATTGTAGAGCAGTTGAGAGTTTCTTCTGCTTAATTTTTGTGGTAGTTCATTAGTTAGGTAACCACTAATACCTGGTCATGTATTGCACTCTGTCAATGTGGATTTGCAATTTGCTCTGTCCACTTCTATTGCCAGCCTCCTCACTTTAAGAAAACTAAGGCAGTGTAGTAACTGCATCATGCTTATGACAATTACATACTTTTATCTTTTACTGATGCTACTTGTGACATATGTAAATACTTGTTAAATTTGGAGTCTCACCTTTCACACAATGCATATTAGTAAGTAGCTTAACCTTACATTGCAGCCACCTAATAATAGTTCCACTGTTTCCAAGGTTCATAGGTAAATACTAGGCCATCGAGTTCCCATCTGAACAAACTTGCACACATAACACTACTGAGAATAACACATCTGCATGCAGCTTCTCCCCATAACTAAAACAAATCATTTTGGTTCCATGTCTAGTCCCATAAGGACTCCCAGAGCTATGCCATACATTGTAAGGATTAGTAGTAAATGACTCTATAGTTAGGCATACTGATACGGTACTCCCCAGGCTGTGCAGGGATAGAATCACAGACAGCCATCTTTCTGGCACAAGAATGCAGGGTGTCCTCTCACCCCAAATGAGTGTACTATCATTGCTGCCCACATTGGGGTGAATGACTTTAAATGCTCTACACTGCAGAGCTAAAAGAGACATATATTTTAAGTTCTATGTGTATATATCCAGCACAGGCAGAACACTTTTCTTGAGCAGCATTTTCCCTTGTCCAGGGAAGATGCAAATATTTTAAACAAAACAAATCAATTTCAACAACTGACTAATTAAATGGTGTCATTCCAGGGAAATCCAATACAATGGGAGGCAATGACCGGCAGGTTAGTCTGCTTTCTCAGGAATGGCCTACACCTCCCTCCTCAGAACTTCTACACATTGGCTAAGACATCTTCTGCCCCAGAAGCTTTTTTGGGGGGCAAAGTTCTTTTGTTAGACATTGCAACCTACCAAAATCTAATCTGGCCTACACTATGGTAGCTCTGCTCATTGCTAGGATTCTGAGCAATAAATTACCTGATATGGAGGCCTTCCTGATGCTCAAGCACATTTGTATACATGTTGTTAGAGAAACTTGGCTTTAGTGTTGTGATAACACTCCCTCTATAACAAGATACAATGCCTATCACATTTTCAGACAATCTAGGGAAGGCAGGTGAACATTTGTTTTTATCTAATGAAATATTAACTTGCACCAAATACTTCAAGATTCTGACTAGCTCTATGGCACAGAGGGATGTTGTCCTAACTGCACCTAAGTGACCACAGTTTGATTATTAGCCATAGCACTGTTTATTTATTTATTTAACATTTGTTGACCAGGAAAGTCTGACTAAGACAGAGCCTATTTTCAGCGGACGCCCAGGGAGAAACGTTCTAGATACATGTCTGTCGAAGTCAGACAGAGAGCTTGTGGGATCATACTGCTTGGCTTGCATACCTCTCCTGGAGTGATGACAGACTTTGCATGCTCACAGAGGCACACAGGACAGTATGATCTCCCAGGTATAGACTGGAGAGGCAATTGGGCTGCTTTGAGGGAACACTCTTTGTGGAAGTGAGAAAACATCCTCCACAGACAGCTCATTGTACACCTCCTCTCCTGCACCTTGTCAGATGCACTTGACATCGCAGCTGGCAGATAACCAAAAAAAAATTTTGAACCACCCCTGATGGCTGCCTGGATGACATCCCCTCTCGGTTGGTTCTAGCCCGGTGAAGGGAACAAGTGGTCTGATTTTTTGACAGAGGGTTTGATGGTTGGCAGGCATAGCTGTCAAAAGTTGCAAAAAAAACAAAAAGACTTCAAGATTCTGAATTCAACTGCCTTGACATTTTGGTCACATTTCATATAGTCAATTACCATATCAATGGCAATCATAAACCCCCCTTAACGTTACCTGAGGAAAACAGAAGGCACCGTCTCAAGTTGGATTCAATGTCTAGTAACCCAAATACCTTAATTCCAGGTGACATATTATATGTATATGGTATATTGCTTGTTACAAATATCAATAAATATACCAAACATTTCCTAAATTCTGCTAATTCCAGTTCACCTGATCAAACTGTTCAGTTTCCCACAATAGGAAAGGCTGCCTTTCCCTACCAATATTATCCCTTCCTTGACCAAATTTGATACCGAACTGTCACCTCCTCCCCCATATCAGTACCAAATTGCACATAAAATTTGAATACATTCAAGAACTCCTCCAACTCCAAACTTATATCCCTATCTGAGGGCCTCAAGAATATCAAAAGTGCTCTGTCTCCCTTTGACCTGATGTCTAAAGTCACCACATTTACCCATGATTGTTACAACCATCTCAACCAGTTTATGAATAACAAAGTGCCTATTAGAAGTAAGTGTAGTGTGAAATTTAGGGTAAATCAAATGGTGGAACTTTTAAATAAACAAATTTTATAAGTGGAGGAAAAAATTATGTGGTTCATATAAAAACAAACCCACCATCAAGCAGGAGGAGGACTATGCAGGACCTTAAAGTCATCATTGGGAAGATAGAGGCTACATGTAAACTCAAAGTAGTTAAGTATAACTACAAGCCTTTATTATGAGTATTAGAATAATGTCCCCATAAGCCTGTATTATGAGTATTAGAAGTAATGTCCCCATAAGCCGGTATTATGAGTATTACAAGTAATGTCTGGTACTGCACTAAATTTGAAGTAAACAGCACTACCTATTCTTATAACAAAGGCATATTAAATGCCTGTTTTACAAACTTAGATCAAATGTTTCTTTTCCATCAGATCCCAGTGTTGCACTCCTTTGAGTATTTTTGCCCTGTGCCCATCATTATCACTATATACCAGATCTTGAAGCTATTACCAAAACTAAAAATAACAGCTCCATATGCCAGTCCGGTGGTATAACCTGGGTTTGATTAGCCAACCAGACAAATATGGTGCTGGCTGGGGTGATGGGAGATGTCTATCCTTGGGGGTGACAGCTCTAAGCTGGCAATGTCTGCTGTTCTAGTGCCATGGGATGGATGCCACAGGGCACCAAAAGTAGCAGCCAGTATAGGTAGGGACATGTACTGTGGCTTTGAACGTTGGTGACAATACAGGATGAAATGTAGTGGTACCTTTCCATGTAATCGATGAGTCATTAGTGAAGTCTTGCAGGGCAAGCTTGTTCCCCTTCTCTTTGCCATCTACGTCTCTGATGTGACGACTGATGTAAAAGGTTTGTGGCTGACCATGTTTGGGAAAGGCTGCAAGCTGGGCACCATGACTGATTTCCTCGCAGACTTATATTCTCTAAGAAGGGCTAGATGGGATCATCACTTGGTGTTCTAATGATGGTCTGAGGTTTATTGCAAAAGAAATGTAGTATGCTCACATATGGGAACACGTCATTGCCACTTGTCACATAACTGGAACCCTTTTTAAGGTCAATGCAGTCATTAGATATCTAAGCATCTCTGTCAACAATAAACAGTCCTTCGATCACCAAGTATCAGTTACAGTAATGACATTTTTTTTGTTGCCAAACTAATTATCAAAGAAGTGCTCTCAAGATTCAAAGACATCACAGTTCCCCTGTATTCCTCCGTTATTAGACTGATCATTGAATATAACACTCTGGTTAGCATGCATCTTACCAAACATACTCCAGTTTGAAATACCTCAATATTTCATAACCGACAGAATGAAAGGGCTAGGTTGACTTAGCTATCCAAATAGATAAAAAAGTATTGCATTTTTTTTCCATTTTGTACTGAATCTTGTACTGACTCCTAAGTGGATATCTCTAACATGCCTTTCAGGCCATGAAATTTCCTATTTTACTAAATCTCTAACTCAAAAACACTGATAACATTAAAATCACTCACTCCAAAACTCTCAGCTTATATTGTAACATAAACAGGACTTCTCTGAGGGACAGGTTCATTGCTAAAAGGATTCCCTGCCTATGGAATACATTTCCCTTGCATGGTGTAACATCTTAGCTTCCCTCAAGTTAAGTGTTGGTGCTTGGATGGGTTCACATAAATTTTTCCTAGTTTTGGCCCTTATCAAGAAAGCAAACCTGCCAGCAGTACTTGTTAGGGTACCTGGTTAGGCTATATATGTTTTTTATTTCAAACACCCTTCTACTACTAAACTATAAAAATTAAAGAATATGTTTGTGGATCCTGCAAAAGAGCTCAAGGACAGAACACCACCATTTCACCTTCCAGTGCAACAACGGTATCTAATTCTGAATGTTGTTTGCTGTAAGTTCATGTATCAGTCAATTCCTGATTTAGACACATCAGCTAATATACTAACTAAAAAATAAACTCATAGTTTGAAAACATACTACAGGCTACTTTGGCATATTATTAATAAAATATCAAAAATTCATTCTAATAAAGGATATTCTTTTCTCCTTATTTATTTTCACATGTCTCTGGATGTACTGAAATAGATGGGAGATTATTTTATAATAGTTATGCCATCTTATCTTACAGACTATTAGTTTTAATGCTGGCTTTATTTCTGGCTACTGCCTAAGGCTCACTGGCCTGTTAAAATAGTGACATTCAGCAACACTACTGACAAGCAAACTCTTAAAAATAGTTTGCCCAGGATCAACCATTATTACATCTTTGCCTTTCAGCAGAATATTCAACATAATATTTTCTTCTCAGCTTGTCAGAACATCACCTTTTTCTGAATGTATTCACTTTTAATCTAGCAAAGTGTGCTTTAATAGCCCACTCAGTGGTACAGAGGGATGAAGCCTTAACTGCACTCCAGCTGACCAAATCAACTAATAACCTGGGCACTGAAGAAGCTAGACACTTAGAGTGGGAGTGAGCAGACAACACTGGCCACCCATCCTGGGGGGAGGGAGGGATGGAGGGAAGGAAAGAGCCTAACCCACTATGTGAGTGACGCCAAGATGCATATTTTTGCACAATAGCCATACTCTGACCATTGCAATGCAGTATGCATGTGTCGGTCTGGCGACATTGTTGGAATATTTTGTGAATCAGGCTGACATGTGGAACATTAGGAGAAAGGATCAAGGAAAGCCCCTACTGTTGTTTGGGAAATGTCCTCCCATGATGGTCTCTCTCTCTCTCTCTTTTACCCATGGGAAATAAATGGGTCTGTTGGGTAACAGAAGGGCTAATGGATGACAGATATGGGGAGAAAAATGACACAGAAAAAGTGAGGCCTAATTAAAAAAATCTGTAATTGTTCTAATATTCTGGTTTTGATCTCTTTTGTGGATTAGTGCAGTAGGGATCATTGCTATAGTTTATAAGTCTGGAATGGAAGGAGAAAGCCCTGCCTGCATCACAGGTGACCCAAGTTTAATTTACAGCTTATGTGTCTGCAGCAGCTGGCAGAGTAGGATGAGAGTGAGCAGTTACTGCTGTCTCACCCACACTGAGTGGAGGGAATTGGACTCTGACTTGCCATATGGGTGGCACCTTGCAGGAGCATCTGGTGTTCACTTAGTGGAGTTCAAAGCCAAGTGAACCCACATTTCCATTAATGAATTTGCACTATGCAGCCAAAGGCAAACCTCTCCACAGAAGACAGCAATCTTGGACTTGGAGGTTATTCTCAAGAGGACAGTGGATGTCATCTCCCCAGGACCAATAAGCTGGCCTGCTCCCTACCACCCAAATCTTGCTGGGGAAGGGATACTAGGGATTCTGAGGTAGGAATGAATGGGATCTTGCAGAGCCCAAGAATACCTGCATCCTTTGCCATAGGGCTCTTGCTTAACTCAGGCATAGCTGGAACCAGTTCCACTGCAATGAATTAGCCAACAAGATGGAGTTAGAGGAAACACTTGACAAGGTCCAGGGGTAAGCAAAAAAATGTTACATTGTATATGCTAATGAATCCAACTTATATCACTGACTTTTGTCTTTATTTTTTTTAAATTTTAGTTTATCTTTTATTGGCCATATTAATCCCACTAGGCCAGTGGCTTCTTTTCAGGGAGATCCAAGGTGGTATTTATATGACTATGGAAATCTGGGCAGGGCATCAGGGAAATTCCACTACTCTTTTCAATAGGTGCCATGGATCTTTTACATTTACTAGAGCTACCACCACCTGAAGCCAATGGAGCCTCAGTTTAACATCTCATCTGTACACAACACAATCAGGAGTGCAGCACTCCCCCATGCAGCACTGCATTACCTGCAATCCATCTACCTGGTGCAGGATTAGGACCCACAGCCTGCTGCACCAAAGGTGAGTGTACTACCTGTTGCGCACTGACACTGGCAATGCTGGTTACTAATAGTAATAACATAGTGGGTTGAAAAATAGTCAATATCACCTGTTCTGTGGGTTATTATACATGCCAGAGATGCCTTAGTATTTGACAATCTACAAAATAGGTCATTACGTTACTGTATAACTTTTAGTCATTCAAATCAAATATTTTTCAAGGTATGTTCACTGATAAAACTATAAAAAATGCATTTTTGTAAACACTTCATACAACTCAATATTTTGTGTAATCACAATTCTAGAATTCTCTTTTCTCATTTGAATAGTGGTTTCATCATGGTTCTCTTTACTTTGTACTTTGCAGCATTAATGCAGTTTAGCTAAGAACAGCATTTTATCATTTAATGATTCCAGCTGGTGTTATAGTTTCCCAGTTATCTGACATAATCACGTACAGTAAGATGAGCTATAGTCATGATAACCTGCTTCTGCAGATCATTAAGCGTCTCTGCTACACCAGAACGTTACATGACCCAATGAAAGTAGGTTAGTACTTTGTATGCGTCAACTCTCTGAATGCCATAACCTAAATATTCAGCAGAAGAATTATCAGATACTGAATGCAACAGCTCTGAAAGGGTCAGACCTCTACTTCTTTCCAGTTAAAATAAGTCTCGCTACCAGGTGGAAGAACCAGGCTGCTTAAAGGGCCAGTATAATGTAATGCAACAAAATAACAGAACAAATGATCCTATCTTGCTCAACAAAAAAAATAATATACAAAGTAACCTCCACTTAACCCTTTAGTAGAACACTGTTTTAATTTTATACAAAATTATTTTTTACATGTAAAAATGCACCCCCCCAACACACACAGTTGTCTCACGTTTATAAAACTGTCTCTCTCTTCATATCTGCGTCACAAAACCAAATCTGCTCCCAGCTGGAAATGTGACATAAAGCTTCATGAAGATAAAATATCTAGCAACAAGAGTCATTAAACTTCAAACGCTGTGGAAACACACATAGTTGTTAGTAGTGCCTTTTCTTTATTCTTCAGGAAGACATTTTTCTCTGGAACATAAAACAAATAATTTCCATAGTCTGACCCCCAATAAACAATGATAGAATATAAATCATTAAATAAATGAACATGTCTAATCTGCTGTTAATGAGAATGTAATTTGTTACTAATCTCCATCTGGCTAGACTTTCACTCATTAAATGATAAAGCTTGCACAAAAAAATCTCCATATTAAAAAAAAATCTTTTTATCCTAAAATATTGTGGGTGATTGTTAAGAATGCTGTAGTGTTATTATTGCGTGCTGTGTACAGGGTATGCATTTGTACCAGATGCTTACCAAGGTGAGACGATCTCCAACCAGTATCTGCAATCTGTATATTCTAAAGTATCACTTTGTAAGGCATTACCCCCACCCCCCCTTAAGCTCACCTAGTGTTAATGGGACATTAGCCTCCTTTACAAATAGAGAGCACCATGGTTTATTGTGTTTATTTTATTGGCTCGCAAAACATCACAGAGGAGAGACCTCATATTCGCATTTTCAAAGTATTAGGATATCAGAACTTATTTTGCTGCATATCCTATGCTTTGTATTTTGGCTATGAGACTTGCAGAAGACAGAAAAGGCAAGTTTTATGTTTCTTTTTCACCTTTTTCACTTTTTTCTAAGTTTGTGCAACTTTAGAAATACTACATTTAAAGACTGAAGGTGTGAGGGCAGATCCCCATGTAGGGTAGTGAAGAAAAGTTTGCCCACCTGCAAAAATAATAGTTTTAGGAATGTTTGGTGAAATGTTATTTATTTATTATTTACAGTGCTTGGAACTGCAATAATGCATATGGTTAGATGTTTTAGTTTTGATTTTTTCTAATTTCATCAAAGCAAGATGCATTTAATCATAATAAATGGCATAATTTTTCCTGTATCTTTTTCTCCCATGCCTTCCAACCATCAAGCCTTTATCCAATAAAACTCAGATGATTTTCCCCCTGCGGGGATGTAGCCAGCATAGTATGAGAATGCAGAAGGGCACCATCATATAGGCAGTCATGATGGTTGCTTGTGCTCTTCCTGGCACTTCTATTGACAAGCAGGCATTTCTACTAGGCCCTAACATTCACCTTGCAGTGATGACATGGGGACCAGTGTCACTGCAGGCCTATCTACTCATACATATTCCTTTGCACACCAACAAAGGCTGCCTTCACTGGGATGGGTAGCTATAGCCTATATCCGCCTCATTTTTGGCTCTCTGCTCAT
Source organism: Protopterus annectens (assembly GCF_019279795.1). Taxonomy (NCBI): domain Eukaryota; kingdom Metazoa; phylum Chordata; order Ceratodontiformes; family Protopteridae; genus Protopterus; species Protopterus annectens. The sequence goes on from NC_056733.1 coordinate 1,092,201,934, forward strand.
GCAAGCATCCACTTGCACCAGAACAGCAGGGCTAGCCAGTCAGGAACCAGCACACTCCCTCCCCACGATGGCCAAGCCATTCTCCATCCTCCCAGTCTCTGACTGAACTTTGGCTGTCTGGGTCACAGTCAGAAGTTCAGCCCTCTGTGCCACAAGCCAGAGCCTACAGATAGTATTAGGAAAAATATACACATATTTTAGTTAAATACATTGTAAATAAAACATTAGTAAATTTGAATTATCCACACCAGACAGCATAATCTTATACAAGGAATTATTCTATAAGTAGTAATTGCACTACTAACACAGCAACTTGCATCAGTACAAGGACAAAATGATTGACTTCAACAATTGGCTAAGCTTCTGGTGCCATTCTAAAGGGATCCAGTATCTGTCTGCCTGGGATGACATGGTCGACAGACCACGATGCTTTGCCAGAGATGGCCTGTACCTGTCACCCCTGGGATTCCAGATACTGGCTAAGGTTCTTGCCGCCCCTATAGTGCCTTTTTTAGGCAAGGTTCAAATGACAAATTCGCCACCATAACAGGAACAGGCAAGCAAAAACTGAGGGTGATGCTACTCAATGCTAGAAGTCTAAATCTCAAAATGCACTCACTCGAGGTGCTCCTTAAAATGGAGAACATCAATATCTGTGCAGTGACTGAGACCTGGTTCAAGGCGCCAGAGAGCACCCCTGCACTACCAGGCTATAACTCATACCACACTTTTCGGCCATGTAACCTGGACCGGAACACCAAAGGCGGAGGTGTGTCCATATTCATTAAGGATATCCACACCTCCAGGCTAGTTGCTCAGCATAATGCAACCGAGGTTATCCAAGTGCAACTAACTCTGGGCAAAACTGCAATCCAAATTGTAGCTTGCTACAGGTCACCCACCATGCCCCAGGATTCCCACTCCTCTTTTCTTGATGTACTGGAAAATATTAGGGTTCAACCAAACACCCTAATAATGGGCAATTTCAACTACCCCACCATTAACTGGGAAAACTACTCATGTACCAACTCCTTCACTCAACGCTTTCTGGAATTCATAAACTTCAATGCCTTGGATCAACTTATCCACACCCCCACTAGGGGCAACAATATCCTAGATCCAGTCATTACCAATATGAGTGACCGGTGTTCCACACCTGAAGTCAACGCCTCATTGGTCCGATCCGACCATAAGCTAATTACTCTAGATATCCACATCCTGCCTCCACCCCCCCCATTAAGGAAACCATGGTAAAAATTTCTCCAAAGCCAACTTCATGCTTCTTAAAACAGAAGTGGTGAACTTCATGACACCCATGCAGATGGACAATACAGTTACGTCTACTGAATCCTACACAATTGCACTTTATAAGCACTTACATGAGTGCATGGATCGTGTTATCCCAAACAGAACCAAGATGCTATCCTCCAAAAAAAGGAAGCCAATCTGGTGGTCCCCTGCCATAAACAAACTGTACAACAGAAGGAAGAAACTCTTGCAAAAGAGAGTAAAATCCCACGAGTGGAGGAGCTCCCTGGTCAGCCTCAGTAAGAAGCTGCGATCCCTGATAAAATCCTCCAAAGCTAGTTACGAAAACAAAATCACCACTGATTCTAAAGACAACCACAAAGCATTCTATAGCTATGTCAAGAATCTCAATGGCAACACTCAGATCTGCTCTGAGTTACAGCACAATGGCACTAAATATACAGACCCAACTGATATTGCCAACATCCTGGCAGATAGGTTCAGTGCTAACTTTACCCCCCTCTCACCCCCTAAAGAGCCCATCTCTATACTGGAAGAATGCAGAGTTCCTGTAATCACGGCTGCACAGGTAAAAACCACACTCTCCAAAGCCAAGAACACAGCATCCATGGGACCAGACAACATCCAAGGCTGCGTTCTACATGAACTACAGAACGAACTGGCACCCCACCTAAGTACCATGTTCAATCATAGCCTCACCTCAGGCTTTGTGCCTGCTGAATGGCCTACAGCAATGGTTATTCCACTCCACAATGGGGGAGCCACCACGGACCCCGGGAAGTACCACCCCATTAGCCTGACGAGCCTGGTCTGCAAGTCCATGAAACATATCATCATGGAACTTATAAACAAAGACATTGGTAATCTCCAAACTCTGGATCTCACCCAGTTCGGGTTTGTAAAAAGGCAGATCATGTCTCCTAAACCTGATAGACTTCTTTGAAGCAGTCACCAAAGCCGTAGACAAGGGTAAGGTGGTTCACACAGCCTATCTAGATCTTGCCAAGGCTTTTGACACCATCCCCAACTCTGGAATCATAGATAAACTCACTAAACTAGGTATAAATCCCTATGTCACAAGATGGGTTGCCAACTGGCTCACTGACAGAACCCACACTGTGAAAGAAGCAGACTCCAAATCCAACTTCAGACCAGTGACAAGTAGAGTACCACAGGGTTCAGTCCTGGGTCCTCTCCTGTTTGGTATCTACTTCTCTGAAGTACAGGCTAACACAGAAGGTCTTTGGCTAATGAAGTTCGCAGATGACTGCAAACTAGGAGCCATAATCAAAACTCCTAACGATGTGGACATCCTACAAAAGGGCCTCACTGAGACAGATGCCTGGTGTCAAAGCCATGGCCTCAAGCTCAGTGCTAAAAAGTGTATTGTCATCCCCTTTGGTAAAAACTCTGTACCCATGAACTACAACATAGGCAGTAGTATACTTAACAGTGTGATAAGAGACTTTGGGACACAGGTGGACAGTAGTCTCTCCTTTGATAATCACATCGCCACAGTAGTCAGGAAATCCTTCTACGTGGCACACCTCATCACAAAAGGTTTCTCATCCAGAAAAAAAGAGGTCATTGTTTCCCTCTACTCATCACTCATTAGACCCGTTATAGAGTACAACACCCCTTTTGGTATGTACCTCACAAGACATCTACAACAACTGGAAAGGCCACAGAAATACCTCACAAAGAGGATTACCAGCCTCAAACAGATCCCCTATGCAGACCGTCTCAAAAAACTCCAGCTTTACTCCATCGCATATCGCCTACTCAGGGGTGATCTCTGCCTAACATACAAAGCTATGTCAAACCCAGAGCTGTTGGACATGCTCCACTTAAAGAAATCCCAATCCCTCCAAGCTACATGCCCTAGGGACCTAAACCTTGTCACCACAATAAACAGAACATGCTGGAGGGATAGAGTCCTGTCCCAGAGACTTCCCATACTCTGGAATAAACTACCTATCTATATCAAACAAAACTCCTCATTAGCACTCTTTAAGAAAAATCTTGATGATTGGATGGGAAATAGGAAATTCACTCCAGGGGTCACCTCTGTGGCTGTGCTCTACAGTGGCACAGGAAAATAATTTTCTTGGGTGGCAAAAGCCAGGGTAACTTTTTGGCTGGGCTTGTATAGGCCCCAGGGCCGATAGCCTAGTACCTACCTATGAACCTATGAACCTATAAGTAATAACACCATCCAACATTTTTAACAATCGCTGTAGTGTGAATTTTATTTCGTATTTTATTTCCTATTATGAGACTGAGTTTCTGCCATGTAACAGGAATAACATTAGGACTTTGATA
>NC_056733.1:1092210524-1092225524 GCF_019279795.1 Protopterus annectens
ATTATACTATATAATTAAGGGGGGTGCAGGAGGGATTTTTTGTGGTATATATGTTGAGCAGAAGGTGTTCGACAAAATGGATTTTCAGTCAAATGTACCAGCAATCAGATGTACTTTCAATCTTCTTCTTCTGATCACTTGTACTTCGGTCAAAGCAACCTTCAATGAAATGATACACAATCGTATATATATTTGTAGCTCTGGTTCAGAAAGAGAGAGATTCAGATATTTCCATATGTTGGTAAATGAATTCATTGTTTGCAGAAAGTTTGCCATATCTGACCTTCAGCACTTTTATCAAAATTAACTCAAAGCAAGTGGTTACAAAAGATGACCCGAAAAGGAATAAATGTGCCTTGAGGTAATGTTACCAAGTACGTGTAGAATGCTGACTTTTTTCTATTGATGATTACCACTAAAACTACAGCTAAAACTACACAGAATCATTTTATTAATAAGGATTATTGGGGAATAAATTCTGCTATGTCATTTAACGTGACTACCAAGCAATATTGTGCATAGAACAACTACTTCAAGGAGTCCCCATTACAAAGAATGCCACATAACATTAAAAATGCAGTTTCAGAAGCTGTAAAGAAAGATGAAACAAAAAGGGGGACTAAGGATACCCCTGGTTAGTGCCTGACTGTAAATCATATGGGGTGAACATTAAGATATTTTCCAGTGCAACATCCAAATCCATGCATTTTATTTAACTTACTCACTTCATGACTGGATGAATGAATTGGTCCATCTCTTACCTATTCCAGCCATGACTCAAGCCACAAGGACATGGATACATGAAATCTCTACGGGCAATTAAAGTAGCCAAGCTAATCAAGCACAGTGTTTTGGTGAGGCAGGAGGAAACCAGAGTACCTGATGAAAGCCAATTTAGACAATAGTAGAACAACTATACTCCTGAATGCACACCTCTCAAACTTTTAGCACAAGAAATCTGCACAAACCCCCAAAATAGGGACATATATTTATTTTATTTATTTTTTTATTTTACATTTGTTAACCAGGAAAATCCAGCTGGACTGCGTCCATTTTCAGTGGAAACCCAGGGAGAAAAGCTCCGCAAATATAAGAACAATAATAAATTACAAAGAGTACAAGAAAACAGTCACATTTTCAAACTAGAATACAATAGTCGAGATGATTAATAATAACTTGCTTTAAGAGGACAAGTCAAAGAATTGACATACTAGGCTAAATCATAAATAGCTGAAATGGTTATGAGGCTAAAATACGTGACATAGTAGATAAGGTGTAAATGAATCAATCAATGTTGTGAGTTGGTTCAGTTGTGGTTGGAGAAGTCTAGTGAGTTAAGTTATACATGGGCAGATCCAAGTTTCCAGATGTGATTTAAGTAGTTTTTTGAATTGTATAACATTTATGGTAGAGGTAATTGGAGGGGAGGAGGTTGTTCCAGGCCTTAGCTATAATATGAGAGTAGAGAGACTTTCCTACAGTGTTATTAGCCCTTGTGGTATACAGAAGAGATTTAGTGGTAGAGTGGAGGGGTGAGTGGTAGAGTAGTGGGTGAGCAGTTGTTGTAGGACAGGTGTTTCTTCAGGGTTGGTCAGGATATTAAATGCAGTAGTTAGCTGTTGGTAGGTAAGTAATTGGGGTAATTCAAGCCATTTAAGATGTCTTAGTACTTGGCAGTGATGGGTTCTGAATGTAGAGTTATTGGCAAATTTTGCAATTTTGTTGTAGCATGATTCAATTTTATCAAGATCGTTTTTTTCTAATGTGTGTTAATATTGGGGCTGCGTATGTAAGTGTAGACAGAAGGTGAGTTTGGGCTAAGGTGATTCTTGCTTTATCAGTGATAAAATTCTTGTGCCTATAAAGAGTACCCATTTTTTGTAAACCTTTTGGATAGTTTGGGCTATGTGAACATCAAAGCAGCGATTTTTGTCTATTTCTACCCCGAGGAGTTTGGTATGGGTTAAAGGAATGATTAGAGTGCCATTTTTGGATGAGATAGAAAAGGTTAGGGGAGTGGATTTGAATTTATTTGGACTGAATAAAAGTAATTTAGTCTTGTTGGGGTTAAGGACGAGTTGGACACCAGTGATCCAATTTTCAACAGCAGAGAAGAATTCTTGGGCCAGTAGGGTAGAGAGTGATGGTGCTGCCCAGATGAGTATTGAGTGATCAGAGTACTGTACTAGAGTGGCTTGTTGTGTGGCAGTGTGCAAGTTATTTGTGAAAATGGAGAAGAGAAGTGGACCCAGTATTGAGCCTTGAGGTATGCCTATGGAATTGGGAAGTAGAGGAGATAATACATCTTGCCATTGGACAGACTGCTGTCTATCACAGAGGTAACTGTTAAACCAGGATATGGTAGGGGTAGCAAAGGATAAGGATGTGAGGGCATCTATTAGTTTTGGGTGTGACACCATGTCAAATGCCTTGGAAAAGTCCAAGAAGGTAGCAGATACAAAATTGTTATTGCTCCTATGGTGATTAATTTGATTTGTGAAAGACAGAAGGGCAGTAATTGTACTGTGATGTGGACGAAAGCCACGTTGGGTGGCAGAAAGAAGATTATATGTGTTCAGTTATTGCATGACTTGAAAATGAATACATTTTTCGAGGAGCTTAGATAATGGAGGAAGTATGGCTACTGGGCGGTAGTTGGAATAGTCATAGGAGTTGCCACCTTTATGTAGGGGTATGATGTAGGATATTTTCCATATCTGAGGGACATAAGCTTCCTGAATGGATCAGTTGATGAGCATTAAGACTGGATAAGCCAGTGAGTCAGCTGCCATTTTTAGAAAGGTAGCAGGTATACCATCTGCAGCTAAAGTGGCAGGTTTCAAGTTTAGGAAGAGTTTTATAGGTTCATAGGTTGGTACTAGGCTCTCTATACAAGCCTAGCCATAACAATTCCCTGGATATTTCTTCCCACAATATTTACTTCTCTGGACCCCTGTCTAGCAGGACAACTGACATGATCCCCAGGGTGAATTTCCTATCTCCCATCCAATCATCAAGGTTCCTTTTGAAGAGGGCCAAGGAGGCGCTCTGCTTGACATGTATGGGCAGTCTATTCCAGAGTATGGGGAGTCTCTGGGTCAGGAACCTATCCCTCCAGCATGTTTTGTTCATTGTGATGACAAGGTTTAGATCCGTGGAGCGTGTGGCTCTGAAGGATTGGGATTTCTTTAAGTGGAGCATGTCCAACAGCTCGGGGTTTGACATGGCCTTGTATTTTAAGCAGAGATTGCCTCTGAGTAGATGATATGCCACAGAGTATAGCTGGAGTTTTTTTAGATGGTCAGCATATGGCATCTGCTTTTGACCTGTGATTCTTTTAGTGACGTATTTCTGTGGCCTTTCCAGCTGTTGCAGATGTCTTGTGAGGTACATACCAAATGGGGCATTATTCTCTATAACTCTATAATTTTTTAATTTTAGTTATTGGAACATGTGAGAGAGTGAAGGGGGTATATTATTTGGTGTTGTGGTGCAGTTACTTGGAGAGTTCTCATTTTTAGTTGTAGGCGTGGGATTTGTCTTGGATAACTGGGTGGGTAGAGACTGGATTGAGTTTATAAAATGATGATTAAATTGGGAAGCAATGTCATACTTATCATTATTTGGGGAGGTGGGGGCAGGGGTTGTTGTTTTACCAGGTTTTAAGAGGATGTTGATGGAGTGCCAAAAATTTGGAGGGTTTTTTGAGTGTTTGTTTTGGAGACTTAAAAAGTAGTTTTTGCTTATCAAATTTGGTCTGTCTTTTGGCTAGATTCCTAAGTTGTTTATAGTTTTGCATGGCTTGGTTAGAACTGTCTTTTAATTGTCGCTCTTATATAATTAGAAAATTGCTAGAATAATAGGTTTTCTATTACCATGCATTTCTGAAGGATACAAAGACTGACACTCAAAAGTCTATCATTATACAGTGACTTCAGTCCTTAATGTTTTTCCAGATAATTACACATTTTATGAGGGATAAACCAAAAATATGAGGAAAATCTGCATATTCTGTGAAAATCTGGACAAATGAGAGGTATGCCTAAACATCAGGAATGAACCCAGGACACTGGAGTTGTCATTTAAACACAGGACTTGAACCATCTGAGGTCTTAAACAAGTCTATCTGAGAAAAAAAATATTTTCTGCAAAGTCTAAAAGAAGAATCCCAACAAAGACTAGGTACCCAATTAAGAACAGGCAGAGCTTCTATTTTGTTCTTAATATACAGGTCCTGTTTTTCATGAAGGTAGCCTAAGATCAAATATTATCCACAGAGATTCTGTTTTAAGTGAAGACATCCTAAGATCAGTTTACCAAGCTATGCATAACTTTTTTTCAGTCTTACCACAAGAATCATGGACAATATTTTCATATTTACATTCATTACTGAAATAGGATGGATGTTTTCTTAAGTACAGCCAAATTTTTGCCCTCCTTGGGAAAGAAAGGGATGTGGGATTGTAAAGATTCTAAAACTTCTATTAGTCTTTGCTTCATTAAATTGTCCCAAAAGCAAGGGAGTTAAACTGTCAGAAAAGATCCTACAGAATTTCAACAAGAACCTGGCGTAAGGTGATTCACTCTGTGTCTGCCTAGGGCAAGGTGGTCAATAGACTCCCCCCCTACTTTGCTAGTGGCCAGCCTGCATGTCTTATCAGATGGCTTTTACATATTGGCTACAAATTTTGTCCCCCCCCAAAATAGTGACTTTGTTAGGTAATGTTAAATTAATGAGCATACTTGCCTAGCAAATTCCAGTTCCAGCAACATCAAGGTTGCTTTGCTCAGTGCTAGGAGTTTAAACAACTAAATGTCTGTGCTTCAGCACTACCTCACCCTTGAAGATCTCCATATTTGTGTCATTACTGTTTCATAACAATGATAATACTCGCTCCTTAGTGGGGTAATGCACCTACTATGCATTCAGGACTACTGGAAACTGAGGGAACATGTCCATGTTTATCAAGAACCCTGTTTTCTTGCATCAAATTTTGCATGATACCAATCTAGAGCTTGTAGAGTTTCTAAATTATCTCAGCAAAGCCTGTTCAAAATATGTCGACAAAGCCACCTACCACATCACTGCCAACTGCAGGCCCTGTTCAAAACATACCAAATATCTACTTTAACTTGAAAAGCTACCTGTTAAGCCAAATGCTCTTGTTATGGGAGACTGTAATTGTCCCTCAATCAACTGGGTAACCAACAAAACCACTAACAAATATGACCAGAATTTCCTTGATTTTGTAAACGCCAACTTCCAAGTGCATATTATCCACAACCCACTAAGGGTCTCACTTTCTTGATCTTCTTCTTACCTGCTGCCATCCTTTTTAACACCCCACATGTCATCACATGTGATGTTAAATTAGATCACCTAGTTGTAACATACAACCTTATACAAGCCTCCTCACAAATAAAGACACTACTGTGGGAATACATTTTTTGAAGAGGCTGCTCCCATAGGTCACAAAAATTGTGATAAATGAAAAAGTAAATCTGTATGGTAGAACTTTCACATAAATGAGTTCTGCACAAAATGAAAAACAAATTACTCTTTGTAAATAATCTGCTCATCTTTACTATAGAAGTGGCCTAAAAGCATTAAATAAGAGCCTTAGGTATACTATCAGGGAATGCAAAGACAGTTATGAATGTGGAGTTGTCACCAATGGCAAGGATAAACCCAACATTAGGAAACTTAGAAGTAACACCAAGTCTTGCTCTGAACTCAGTCCCAATTGCATAGCACACACATACCTAAAAATCATACCTAATATCCTGGCTGACATTTTGTCACTAACTTCATATCTCTCACATGTTCTACCGCTCCCATCTTTTTTCATTACTATTCTACCTGTAATCACCCTAGATCAAGTTGCAGCAGTGCTTTCCAAAACTTGAACACACTTATTCCATGAGCCTGATAAAATTCCAGAATGTCTACCTGCAGATATGAACCAGTGAGTTTAGGCACCTAGGCAGCGAGACATTTCCCTGTGGTATATATGGTTGGGGACACATGGCTGAAGTGACATTCAGCTGCAGAGAAATATGGCTGTTGCGAATTCCCTGTGGGAAAAGAGAAGAATGTGGTGCCATGCCCACAACTTCCATAACCAAATACACAGGGGGAAAGTAATGTCCATGGCCCCCAACGCAACATCAGGCAGCAGGCAGTATGGCAGGCATCAGCAGCAGGCTGGCCAGTGGGCATGTCAGTGGCAGTAAACATGCAGTGCACAATGGGCAGCGCCTTTATAAATGGTGTGTGTGGACTATCACCCCCTTCTCAGTGTCTAGGGAACATTACCTAAAATGCATACTGTAGCATAAATGTGACTACATTAGCATATAAGATTTTCTACATACTGTGGCACACTTCTACATGCTGTAATTACATAAGCATGTATTGTACACTGAGCTCAACACTCATCACGTCTTCTGTCGTCATGCACTTGGTTATTAAAGCTGTGGACATGGCACTGTATGCTTCTGTTTGCTCACAGGGAATTCACAGCAGCCATATTTCTCTGCAGCTGAATGTCATTTCAGCCATGCGCCCCCAAGCAAATGTACCACAATGAAATGTCTCCCAGCCTAGGTGAACCCGAACCACCATATAGCCCACCTCTTTCTAAACCTCTTTATCTTTAATCTCTCTACAAGATTTATACTTCAAGCTTGGAAAACTGCAATAACTGTACCTTTCAATAAGGGTAGATTCAAGAATGTAGGAAACCTCCAAACTCTTCATCCTGATCAGTTTAGATTTGTCAAAAGCAAATCATGTGTCAACAACCAAGTGAAGTTCTTTGACAAGGTCATTAAAGCACTGGGAAAGGTCAACACTGTTCACACTACCTAGCCATGACCTTGCCAAGGCCACTGACATGACTAATCAGACAGATACTAAAGATGAATTTTCCATTGTTAATGTTAGCTCATTTATTGTCTTACTGATGCAACTCACATTGTTAAGGTTGCAGGTATCTCCTCTAGATGGAGGCATGTTACGAGCAGTGTTCCACTGGGCTCAGTCTCGGGTCCTGTGTTATTTGGCATTTACTTCTCAGAACTGTCTAACCAACATTATGGATGACTACAAATTAGAAGTAGTTGTCAACTCTCCACAAAGTCCATATTCACCCGCAGGACCTAGATCAGATGAACACCAGGTGTGACAGCCACGGGCTCCCCTAAATGCCATGAGGTGCAGCAGTTACTTTCAGTAAACTCCTGCCCTTCCCCCACCTATCACATCAATGGTATCCCCTCAGAACAGACTGTATTATTAGAGACCACGTTTTTATGTAAACATAGGAACACAGGAACACAAGAACATAGGAATAATACTAGACAAGTGATCACAGGGATCATAAGATGCCTGGTCGTAAACACTTTCATGTAAACACAGAAACACAAGAACATAGGGATTATACTAGGCAAATGATCACAGGGACCATAAGATGCCTAGTCATAAACACTTTCATGTAAACATAGGAACGCAAGATCATAGGAATAATACTAGGCAAGTGATCACCGGGATTATAAGATGCCTAGTTGTAAACATTTTAATGTAAACATAGGAATACAGGAACATAAGAACATAGGAATAATACTAGGCAAGTGATCACAGGGACAATAAAATGCCTAGTTGTAAACACTTTTAAGAAAACACATTTAAAAGTTCTTGCCACACCTCACAAGCACTTAATAGTGCTCACCTCTTGGGGCAGGGCAGTAATACTCTGGTGTAAATCTGTGTCTACCCATCCAGTCATCATGACTCAATGGTAGCCAAAGTAGTACTTTGTTTGACCTGTAGTGGCAATTTATTCCATAGAGTATGAAATATGCTGAGTATCTTGATAATTTCCTGGTGTATATGTAGGTCCTTAGTGCACATATTTGTAAAGCCACCAGTTTACAAACAAATTGGAGGTCAAACAGGATAAGGTCTTTCATGTCTCGAAAAGTGAGACATAGGTCACCTCACAGTAGTACGTGGATTACTGAGTATAATGAGGGTCATACTAATTTATCAGAACTCTTTGAAGGATTTAAGGCCTTTAGTTTTCTTGGTTATAATTTTTTACGGCATTTTCAGTTGAGTGACATGCTTGAATGCGTACAAACAAAAAGGGGGCATTACATGCGATGAAGGGTCTAACAGAAGAAGAGTACACTGTAGCATGGGTTTACTATCAAAATGCTGAAACTGAAAACAGTTTTCAACAAAGTTACCAAATTGTTAATCCAACTTTGGTAATACCGAATTACCAAAAGTGTCAGAAATGATAACCACAATCGACATTCAAACACTGGAAGTTCCAATGTCGAAAGTCTGTGTTATCGTTAAAGTTTTTGTAGGGGGCAAGCCCCCCTGCACCCCCCACACCCTCTGCATATTATATATACCAGCTCCAAGATCACACTATAGTGAGGAAAAGGGAAAATTTCCCAATCCACACCATACAGTGATTTCAGTTCAAAACATTGACTTCATATTAGCGAATGTGTACTCACTTTCACTAATATGAATTCATATATTTTTCAGTTTGACATTACAGACAATGGTAGAACACACATTCGACCAACAGATCAAGATAAGCTGCATGCATGGAATGAGCACTGTTCACAGCCTCCATAACCTTTTCAAACAAGTTTGTTAGATTCAGAAGACAGGACCTGCGCTTCACAAAACCAAAGTGATTGAGGCTGAGCTCAGTTAAGTTGTCTACATCTGCATAAATGATTTGTATATAGGAATGGTAAGGTTAATGGGCCAATAATTACCTGGGTCTGTAGAGGGGTCACCCATACACAGGAGAGTCAAGGTAACTGTTTATCAGGCACAAACCATGTGGATACCTGAACAAGTTAAGCAGAGATAGTGTGTACCTGGTACTGAGGAAAATGCAGCCTGGTATATTGTCTATTCCTATGGATGTATTATTTTTAGCCTTTGACAGGAATTGTAAGACTTATTTCAAGTTGATTTCAGGGGGGAAACTACATTTTCAGAATGGTAGGGGCAACAATGTGAATAGCAGGGGTAATGTTAGCACTACATTTTTATCTTCTAATATATTGGCTATATTCTTAGGATCAAAGTCTATGATATTATTATAGATAAGCTCAGTACATTGTCAGACAATATTTCTTAATTTCCTGACATAACTGAAGAGAGATTTGTACTTCCTTTTGCTAATTGTACTGACCTTAAATTCATACTCCACTTGACATTTTCTAGTCGTGCTCTTAAGTTCCTTGCTGGCATATATCAGTGTGATCTTGAAGTAGGGGGATAGGGATTTCTAACAACTTTTCATTACTTCCTTCTTTTGTTATACAGATTATAATACACAGAGTTCCACTAGAGAGGTTTATTCTTGAATTTACCATTACATTTAGGGCAAATAAGCACTAACCTTTCTATGCAACTGTTAAGTTAATGGTAAAAGTCAAAGATGAATCTTAGCAGCCCTCTCAGCTGGGTCTCTTTCCAGAGGATTGTTGGGAAATTTGCATTGTCCTGCTAGAAAGTGAAGTAGGTCTGTCCTGGAGAAGTCCCTAAAGATGGTGGTACCACAGGACATAGCAAAGACGATGCCCAATTTGACATCCCATTTAATTACAGTTGAAGAGCTGCACAGTGGGATTATTGCTTATATGCAACTTAAATTAAAAATTCAGCCTCACAAAAATAATTTGACCATTTTTCAAAACCAATATACCTCAGTCACCATAGACTACAGTTAAACAATTCCAGAGAATCAAAACTAGATACACAGTTATCAATCAGGGCCATTGATACAAACATCTCTCAGAGTGTATTGCACTCACCTATTCCCTTTATCCCAGTGAACCTTCTGCTCTGCTTATTCAGGTCTCCACAGAAGGAAAAATAAGAAATATACACTATGGGAAACCAGCCTCTGCCAACTCACTCACAACAATGCTTTTCTGTCTCAGCAACCCTGGGTATTTTTCTGGGGAAAAGCAATAGCAATGGCTCCCCTACACATGCTTGAGGCAAAACTTCCTGAGCGCCAGTAGCACGTAGAAAAAAAAAGTTGAACAGTATAATGCCAAATGCTGTTTCCACAGGAAATCATTGCTTGTGCAGTTTCTAAGTGTATCTTGGCAATAATTCACTTGTTCAGGGCAACCTCTCCCTTCTTCAAATTTGTGCAACTGTGGAATTGCTAAATATAAGTTCAACTGCTGTGGGGGGGGGGCTTTCCCCCTACATTGGGGAATACAGAGGTGCTTGCCCCCACCCTACAAAATTAAAATGAATTTTTTTGCCTTTCCAAATTTCCGCGTTTTTTTTTTTTCATCCTTTTGGCTTGTCGTCTTCTGGGAAGTTAGCATTTCATATTAGAACCAGTAACACTATGTAATCAGTTCAGGTATGTCAAACACTTTTACTCATTTGATTGATACACTGGACCCCTTACAGTGAAGATGAAGACCTTCATGTCGTCAAAACTCTTGAAAAGGGCAGGGTTCTCTACATTCACCAGGACAGGCAGAAATTTCAAATGAGTAGTCTGGCAAGAAGTATAGTTCATTCAAAAACAGGAACTGATTCACTGCCTTGAAACACAAATATTTAATCTAGTTTGTATAAATAGGTAAAAAGGTTGATCCTCTGAAAAGGAGTTCCACCAGAAGGTAACATGGAATTCCTTTTGAGCCCAAGGTAACATGAAATTCCTCTCAAGCTCTCTTCTTAACCACTTGTAGTCAGCGATGAGAAAGAAAAATGAACAAATGTATACTAAATGGTGTGAGCACGGCTACAGTTATCTACCGCTCAGAGTTAATGGCCTAACTATCCATAAGAACACTAAAATCTCAAGCTACCCAATTCCTGTGGAACATACACTCATGGAACTACATACATCCACATATAAACTATTTAAACTACTGAAGTATGTACACAGGTGTCATCATATGTGATTCATGGTGGGTTTTTTCTAGTGCAAGCCAAGTAGAGCTTTCCGTTACTGGCATATGAGGCAATACTTTACTTAAGACACCGTAATGCAACCTAATGGGTACTATAAGGGTAATTAAATTACTTAAATGAATTAAATTATTAAGGGCAATAAAGCAATCCACAGTATCAGAACAGACCAGGATCTATCATAAACTATCGCAAACAATAAAGAAAAGATATCGGCACAGGCAGAAAAACTTAGAAGATACCTCTCAACTGTGCAGATTTTTGCAGAATGTCCAGATTATTGCCTCATATTTCTGGTCTGTTTTTCATACATTTGTGGTTTTCTGGCAAATTAGTGGCAAATCATTAAAGAGTAAAGTTAGAAAATAATGACAGACATTTGAGTTTCAGACTTCATACAGTTCAGAAAATTCATGCTAATGTAAAACCTGTTATGCTATCAAGTTTCTAAGTTTGTAAGAGTAATATTTAAAAATTGTCCCTAATTCTGAACTTTTGTCCCACTTTTGTTTATGGCTTTGTCCAAATTTCTTGATCGAAGAGGTTAAGAGGTATGGAGGATATGTAGCTAAATATAAAGGAAAATTTCAAAATAAGCAGTTTATTGATGACCCAAAAAGGTTTATAGAGAATTGGGAAACAAGGCAAAAGGAATAAACAGACATATTTTGAAGAAATATCTATGAAGATCCTGTGGAATATAACAAAGATGTTGAATGAACAGAAGACGTAAAAGAAAGAATAAGAAGTTCAAATGTACAGGATATGTAATGGGATGAGTAAATGCCAGAGAATTTAAAACAAAAAGATGATTACCTAACTTCTGGCTAAAAGTATTAACCTCTTTACATGAAGATTTAGCCATGACTAAGAACTATTTATATGCACACCCGAACAGATGCCAACCTGGTTAACAACAGGAAAAGTAATACTCCTCAAGAGTGAACCTGCAATATATCTTAAAAACTATAGACCAGTAACTTGCCTTCCGACGATATATAAACTATACACTGGAACTGATAGTCATTTAGAAGAAAACTCAATTATGGCAGTAGAACAAAAGAGTAACAAAAGAAAGTCATATTGAATAAAGGATTATTTGTTGTTAAATAAAGTCATAATGGAGAACTGCAAAAAGGGGAAGAATCTAAGTATGGCATGGATAGACTACAAAAAAGCATTTGACAGCATCCCACATTCATGAATAAAAGAGTGCTTACAAATATATAAGATACACTTGACGTTGATCGATTACACTACAGTGACCATGAAACCACTATGCAGCTAAGCCATGATCATAGGTTCATAGGATCATAGGACATTACTAGGCTATTGACCCTGAGGCCCTTACGAGCCTGGCCAAGAATTTAGCCCATGTTCCAATAAGTCAGCACCCCATGCCACTGTCCAGTAGGGACATAGGTGGAATCCCAGGGATGTATTTTCTGTCCCCCTTCCAGTTGTGCTTAAAAAGGGTTAATGAGGTACTCTGCTTGACGTGGATAGGGGGTCTATTCCACAAAAGGGGGAGTCTCTGGGACACAAATCTGTCCCGCCAACAAGTCTTATTGATGTCACACAACAGGCTGAGGTCTGTGTATGGACAAATTATTATTCCAGGGATAAAAATTCAAAAGGGGATATTCTGGAGTGACTCTCTGTCACTGCTGCTCTTTCGTCTTGCCCTTAACCCATTAAGCTGACTATTTAACAGATTAGGTCATAGCTATAATTTGGCTCCCAGAAAACAACAAAGTGTAAAGACTTCTCATCTTATTTTTGTGGATGATTTAAAACTGTATAGTTCATCAGATGAGGAACAGAAAGCACAACTGCAAGTGGTCAAACTTGTTCAAACGATATAAGACTGTCATTTGGTTTTGATAAATGTGCAAAAGCAACCTTTAAAGCGGAAAAGTTGCAGCACCTAGAAAACATCAGCCTGGGACAGGAATGTGAAATAAAAGAACTTGAGCAGGAGGGAGTGTATAAATATTTGGGAAATGATGAAGAATCAACAGTAAAATATGAACACATGCAAATAAAACTTAGTAAGGAATGTTTTAGAAGACTAAAATGAATACAAAGTCTGAGCTATAAACCAATTTGCTGTTCCTGTCCTAATGTACAGTTTTGGGGTGATTCACCACAAAAGGTGTTTGATAGGTTGGACAGGAAAAGAAAACAGATGTTTTATGCTTATGAAATGATTTATAAAAATCAGTGTATACCAAAACTGCATATTCCCCATTCTGAAGGAGGTATGGACCTCCTTGAAATGGATTACATGTATAGATCTGCAATCGTAGGACTGCATACATATCTGCTGACCTCACAAGATCGAAACATAGTGGAATTTTTAAAACCTGAGGAGAACAAGTCTAAGATGACATTCCTGATTAGTTACTAAATATGAATATATATGTACTAAATATGAATACCCGCAGTATCATGAATAAAATAGAAGACCTTCACGCTGCCATCTCCTTAAATAACCCTGATATTATTCTCATCACAGAGAAGTGGCTTAAACAACATATTAAAGATAATTTCATCACCCCACCTGGGTATAACATTCTCAGGGCAGACCAGCTACATAAAAGAGACGGAGGTTTAGCTCTACTTCACAGAACCAACCTACAACTCCAACTCCTCCTAAAAGATTCCCCCAACTTCAACAATGTAGAGACTCTATTTGCAAAGCTCTACCTTAACCAACATAAGCACCTAAACCTACTGGGTATCTATATACCCCCAGGTGACAACCTAACCACCCTAGACTCCATACTTCACTGGGCCTCATATTCCCTCCCTCAAGAAACTATCGTGCTAGGTGATGTAAACATTGAATGGAACTCCATCCATTCTTCCACCCCAGCCACCACATTAACCTATATTACTTCTCCCAACTTATAGATACTCCCACATGCATTGATAAGGCTACAAAAAGAGAATATATACTTGATTTGATCCTCACAAATCAACCAAATACTGCCCATTAATGTAACACCCTACCAAACTCTGAGCGACCACAGCCCCACTTTTATCCTTAGGCAAAAATGTAAAATAATTAACTCTCCCTCCCTTCTACAAACCCGCTCTAACAACAACATTTCCTAGAGACCACTTCATAAGAGCCTTGCAGAATTGCAACTGGTCTATCAAAACCCTTTCATTAGACAAAGCAGTTGATTATTTCAACTCCACGTTCCTAAATATGCTCAACCAACTAGCCCCCTTAAAAACTATCAGGATACATAGCAACCTCACCCCTTGGCTCCAGAAAACCACAAAAGCCCTACTTAGAGCCAGGGATAAAGCCTGGAAAACCTGGAGCCACACCAGATCACCCGCAGCTAGGCAAACCTTTCACAAACTCCGAAACAAAGCAAAAAAGCAGGTTAAGCTCCATAAACAAAATTACTGTAAAACTCAACAAAACAAATACAGTACCAAACCGCAAAAATTCTGGGCAACAATAAATAACATCCTACCTCCCGGAAGTAGTACCACTCCCGCAATCAATATAAGAGGTACAGACCTGGACATAGCCTCCAGCTTTAATAACTATTTCACCTCCTCAATACTCAAACTCTTAAACAACATCACTTCCGCCAACACCCCACTATCACCTCAGGCCCAAATGAATACCATACCTTTCACATTTAAGTCTGTTCCTACCTCTACTATCCAAAAACTCCTAGCCAGACTCAAACCAACCACCTTTGCAGCCGATAATCTTCCTGCCGAATACCTCCAAATTGCATACACAGCTATAGCCTATCCCATTTCACTTCTAATAAATAGATCTATCACCGGACACACCGTTCCAGTCCTGTGGAAAACTTCATATATCATACCACTCTACAAAGGTGGCCCCTCCCTAGACCTTTCCAACTATCGACCAATTGCAATTCTCTCACCCCTCTCTAAGATCCTAGAAAGATGTATTCATCACCAGTTCCTCTTCTATCTCCTCACCAACAACCTTCTCTCCTCAACCCAACACAAATTTCACC
>NC_056733.1:1092230524-1092258024 GCF_019279795.1 Protopterus annectens
GCCAGGGTGCTGATCAGCAACAGTGCAAATTCTGTTCTGGCCATGCAACCACTGTCATATTTTTAAGTGTAGAGGACAAGGTACCCTGACATCTTCTAGTTTTGTTTATATGGGTCATGCATTATGTTCTTTTACATTTTTGTGAAATGTTATTATGAGACATGCAATCAGCAGACTGCAGAACTGGATCATCTCTTTGTTCCTGCATAGATGTCAGAATAGTGGTAGGATTTTTCCATTAATAATGTCTACATGTGTTTTATGGACATTGGGAAAGGTGACTGCATACACAGGAATGTCTTCTGGGAGATGCTATAGTTGTACAAGGTTCCAAGGCCACTTCTGCCTGTCATTCTGTTCCTGTATTTGAGGTGGCAGGAGTTGCACCCACATTCTTCGTGTTAAGATGAATACGTTCATGGTGGGCTCAAGACTCCACGTGTACTGTCTCTACCCTTGTGTTTGTGATTTTAATGAACAGGTTAACAAGCCAGAGCCAAGATTTGGAGAGTATCCTTCCTATCTGAGAATGTGAGGATTGCGTCTTTGTTGACTGCAGAATATTGTGCTCAGTTTCAAGTTACTGTAATCTCTTGCATACAGGAACAGAACATAAGCTCAGGTCAATAGCTGTTAGGGGGCAAAATCAGCAGGTGCCTATGGAGAGTGAGTGCAATACCAGCTTTCATATATGAAGTCACAAGAAAATTGTGTCTTCTTAAATTATTGCAGTAAGTGCATTCACTGTTGTGGTTGAAGCTTGGTCTGCTAGTAACTGTAGATAGTTTCTTGTTACAGTTGTAGCAAGCAAACCACTACAGTTGCAGAAGACCTTTTTTTGGTAGTTGCTAGATAAGGTAAGCACAGCTCAGCATACTAAGCAAACGAAAAGCGCTTCATTAAACTTTTTATTCAGTTCTGCGTGGTTCCTGTTTAGTGCACTACCAGTTCTTTCTATTATTTGTAGTAGTTTTACATTGGTTTCACAGCTCAGTATATGAGTGGTTCACTACTGAGTGTGAAGTCGAAAATCAGCACCCTCATATCAGAGGTCATAGTTGAGTGCCAGAAAAGAGTGGATTGCCCTCTGGAGATGGGGGTGATCAGCTAGCTCAGTTTAAAGAGTTTAAGTATATGGGGAGGGTGCTCAGAATTGACAGTAGACAGTGATGGTGACATGTGAACTAATTAATAGGACACAGCTTTCAGTTTACTGATCGGTCTATGTTCCTTTTCTCACCTATTGCCATGATATCGGGGTTATGACCAAAAGGATGAGACTCTCAATACAAGCAACTGTAAACATATTCCCCTATAGCTTAGTCAGGTGCTGTCTCTCTTTCTCTCTCTCTCTCTCAGCAATTCAGGAGGATCTCAAATTAGAGACACTGCTCCTGTGGGTTGAAAGGAGTTGAAGGTGTTTGGGCATCTTGCGAACGTGCCTCCTGTGTAGCTCTCATTGGAAGAGGACCAGGCATTGCTCATTGGATAGATACCAGAGGACACACCAAGGACATACTGAGGGATTTGTTACCTCTCATAGGAAGAGCACCAGGCATTGCTCATTGGATGGATACCAGAGGACACACCCAGGACATACTGGAGGGATTTGTTTGTCTCAGCTTGTCATCACAAAATGGGTTGAAACTGTTGTTATGGATATGGAAGTCTGATTTACCTTGCTGACCTTGTCACCACAATGACTCTTACCTGGTCAAGCAGTTTAAAACAATGGACAGAGGGATGTTTCCTGAATGTCAAATTGTCTTAGAAGATGTCCCCAATATACAATGGTTTGCCTATTTAGATGAAAAAGTGGGGAAAAAAGTGCATCATGGTGAGAGATTCACAAATTCCTGTGAATATGCCAGGTTAACATAGAGAGCACAATTAGATGCACTGCCTGAATTCATACTGTGCCACAACATGAATGCACACTGTGACTTAAACTACTTTATTCCCATCTCATAGAAGTCCCAGATTAACATGGGTGGCAGTGAAGAGTTACCAAATAGCTGAGTAACTACAGCAGAGGTAGTAAGGGAGACGGCTAGAAAGGTGCTTGGTATCATATCGGGACAGAGGAAGGATGGCAAGGAGACATGGTGGTGGAATGAGGAAGTACAGAAGAGTATACAGGCAAAGAGGTTGGCAAAGAAGAAGTGGGATTGTCGGAGAGATGAAGAAAGTAGACAGGAGTATAAGGAGATGAGGTGCATGGCAAAGAGAGAGAGGTGGCGAAGGCTAAGGATAAGGTGTATGACGAGTTGTATGAAAGGTTGGACACTAAGGAGGGAGAATTGGCTAGACAGAGGGACTAAGCTAGGAAAGATGTGCAGCAGGTAAAGGTGATAAAGGATAATGAGGGAAACATACTCACAATTGAGGAGAGTGTGTTGAGGAGATGGAAAGAGTACTTTGAGGGGTTGATGAATGAAGAGAATGAGAGGGAGAGAAGGCTGGATGATGTGTGGATAGTGAATCATGAAGTACAATGGATTAGCAAGGAGGATGTAAGGATAGCTATGAAGAGAATGAAGAATGGAAAGGCTGTTGGCCCAGATGACATACCTGTGGAAGCATGGAGGTGTTTAGGTGAAATGGCAGGGGAGTTTTTAGCCAGATTGTTTAATGTAATCTTAGAAAGTGAGAGGATGCCTGAGGAATGGAGAAAAAGTGTTTTGGCACCGATTTTTAAGAATAAGGGTAATGTGCAGAGCTGTAGTAACTACAGAGGGATTAAACTGATCAGTCACAGCATGATGTTATGGGAAAGAGTAGTGGAAGCTAGGTTAAGAAGGGAGGCGATGATTAGTGATCAGCAGTATGGTTTCATGCCAGGAAAGAGCACTACAGATGCGATGTTTGCTCTGAGAGTGTTGATGGAGAAGTACAGAGAATGTCAGAAGGAGTTGCACTGTGTTTTTGAAGACTTAGAGAAAGCATATGACAGGGTGCTTAGAGAGGAGTTGTGGTATTGTATGAGGAAGTCAGGAGTGTCAGAAAAGTATGTAAGAGTGGTACAGGATATGTACGAGGGTAGTGTGACAGTGGTAAGGTCTGCGGTGGGAGTGATGGATGTGTTTAAGGTGGATGTGGGGTTACATCAAGGATCAGCTCTGAGCCCTTTCTTATTTGCAATGGTGATGGACAGGTTGACAGACGAGATCAAACAGGAGTCCCCATGGACTATGATGTTTGCAGATGGCATTGTGATCTGTGGTGAGAGTAGGGAACAGGTGGAGGAGACCCTGGAGAGATGGAGATATGCTCTAGAGAGAAGAGGAATGAAGGTCAGCAGGACTAAGACAGAATATATGTGTGTGAATGAGAGGGAGGATAGAAGAATGGTGAGGATGCAAGGAGTAGAGGTGGTGAAGATGGATGAGTTTAAATACTTGGGGTCAATAGTTCAGATTAATGATGAGTGTGGAAGAGAGGTGAAGAAGAGAGTGCAGGCAGGATGGAGTGGGTGGAGAAGAGTGTCAGGAGTGATTTGTGACAGACGAGTACCTGTAAGAGTGAAAGGGAAGGTCTACAAGAGGGTAGTGAGACCAGCTATGTTATATGGGTTGGAGACAGTGGCATTGACAAAAAGGCAGGAGTTTGAGCTGGATGTGGCAGAGTTAAAGATGTTAAGATTTGCACTGGGTGTGATGAGGGTAGACAGGATTAGGAATAAGTATATTAGAGGGTCAGCCCAGGTTGGAAGGTTTGGAGACAAAGCCAGAGAGGTAAGATTACGTTGGTTTGGACATGTGCTGAAGAGGGATGCTGAGTATATTGGGAAAAAGATGCTAAGGATGAAGCTACCAGGTAACAGGAAAAGAGGAAGGCCTAAGTTAATTTTTATGGATGTGGTGAGAGAGGACATGCAGGTGGTTGGTGTGACAGAGCAAGATGCAGAGGACAGGAAGAAATGGAAACAGGTGATCCGCTGTGGCAACCCCTAATGGGAACAGCCGAAAGAAGATGATGATGATGATGATGATAGAAGTTGGTGGTTCCTAACCCCACTCCCAAATGTCATCAGCACAATAAAAATGCATGGTTACATTGTTAACTCATTGGAGTCTCCTCTCAAACATCTCTATTTCTTAAAACAATTAGTGGTAAGTTAACACTAGCAGTTCAGAGCACCTTCCATTCACCTATTATCATTAAGGATGTTCACAGGTATAAATTAGCAGTTTAGTGTCTTCCAAAATATCCCCACTCTCATAATATCTACACTAAATCAACCACTGTCTGTTTTCTAAACACAGAATCCCTAATTGTGTGTTTTCACTAACCTTCCATTATAAGCATAATTTATTTTGTGTTTTATAATTTCTCACCAGCTCCATATCATAACATGATAAAGCCCTGGCTACAGTCAGAGCAGTCCAGGTTAAGTTTTCACCCTGAACACTGGAAGATATGGCAGGGAAAGAGAGAACAGTGATGAGGTAATGCCCACCTGCATCATCATCAAGGAGAGGGGTTGGGCATGACGCCTAGGCTCCACACTGCATTCCAGAATCCCACTGGTGTCCAGAGATTACAAGGACACACTTGTTGGTGGGGTGGGCAAGAGTGTTTGAGGGTAAATTATTTGTGAAAAGGAGACACCCCTGTATCAGCCCATTTCATGGCCACCTTTGAATGTCTACGGGCATGCATACATCATCAATACAAGCCATCATCAAGACAAGCCCTCTGACTGGTGCCTAGATTATGTTCATGCCATATCTATGCTCTTGTACCATAAAGGGAAATGAATGGATGATAACAACCTTGGCGATTTATCTGATAGTTGGCAGACAAGGAAGAGAGAAAATAACCATCAAAAATGTTCTATAAATATGATCAACTATTAGAACCTCTATGGTGGTCATTTTCACACTTAAAAGTAAAAAGGCGAATCTCTGTTAAATTCACCATTTCAATATTTTTTATACTGGAATAGTATTACTTTTTAATTTCAAAGAACCATACTTTAGAAAATATTGTCTTTCTTTTACAATCAATATAACAATGTCTGGTAACTTACTGGATTTCATCCAAGGTCTCTGGAATTTATTCTTATTTGTTCTATTCAGGAGCGGGGGAAGCAGATCCCATTCAGCACTTAAGAGGCATAGGAAAGAAAACTAAACCTAGACAAGATGCCCATGCCAGTACGTCAGAGGATGTAACACACATATACAACTGCTCACATGCTACATGCAAACCTATAAGCAATTTTGATGCCTACAGCATGTTTCTTGGGATGTGGGAACACTTAGCAAACACTCATTCAGACAGGAAAAAACATGTAGATTACACATAGGTGGCACCCTGTCCAGGAACCAGACTGGAGCACAGAGCATTGTGATGCAGCAATGCTAAACACTGCAGCATTGTGTCACTCATTTTTTATTTATTTTTTTGTTTTTTTCTTAATTACTTACTGCAGTTGAGTGCTGAGTAAATCCGTCTGGGCATATACGGTTTTTATCAGAGACCTTGCTAGAAAATCGCCATCAAGAAATGGTAAATTAGACAACAGTAAAAAACAATATTAAGATGAACAGTAAAACAAACATTTCATAGATCTCATTTATCTTAAATACAGCCAGACGTCAAATAGCTTACCTTCTTAATATCATGGTAGTGCATGTAAGCCTACAGTATTTGTATGAAACAATGCTGATATGCAATCACAGTATATACATGCAGAAAAATGGGTGGGGCTACAGAGTCAACATATAAAATGCATATCATTGTGAGTGGGTGGGTTTGGCGTAACGATTAAGGTCTTTACCTCATAAACACAAGGAATGGGGTTTAACTCAGACCTCAGGATATTAGTTAGGCTTAAAAAAAGCCCTTAAGGCAAGTGAGCATAGTATTCACCTATGAACCTATAAAATCATCTACTTAATAACTTGAACAATGCAGCTTGAAAAGTACAGCAAGAAAATGAATGTTTATTAAAAAAGCTGGATAGTAGGAGCAGCCCCTAACCTGTACCAAAAGAGGTTCCATATTCAAGTAACTACTAAGTTAAAAGCACTGTTCCAATGATACTTAAAAATCATAGCATTATCAGTTTAAAAAACAAAAAGTACACCGAGGCACCAAAAATCACTAAGAAGTCCACAGGTACCCTGAATATGGAACGGAGACTCCACACAGTAGTGCAAAAACACGAGTTTATTCAGCAAGCAAGACACACATTAACGCTGTACACACACTATATTTTTGTTTCAATTACTTCTTCAGATGCAGACTGAATCCTATCAGGTTGCATTTCCTCCAATCCAAAAATTCCATCAATTAACCAGCCGATCCCCAGCGACTATCTGGTGCGATGCCTGTTTTAGCATCATTATCAGTTTTTAATGCTGGTATCTTGTTATCCTGACTGGAGGGTGTCATGGAAGAATATTTTTGACTGGAGCACTACAGTCTTAATGTAGTATGTGGAATGCAAGGCACACCTGGACACAGGAAAGGAGCACTACAGTCTTAATGTAGTATGTGGAATGCAAGGCACACCTGGACACAGGAAAGGAGCACTACAGTCTTAATGTAGTATGTGGAATGCAAGGCACACCTGGACACAGGAAAGGAGCACTACAGTCTTAATGTAGTATGTGGAATGCAAGGCACACCTGGATACAGGAAAGGAGCCCTACAGTCTTAATGTAGTATGTGGAATGCAAGGCACACCTGGACACAGGAAAGGAGCACTATAGTCTTAATATAGTATGTGGAATGCAAGGCACACCTGGACACAGGAAGGGAGCACTACAGTCTTAATGTAGTATGTGGAATGCAAGGCACACCTGGACACAGGAAAGAGGGAGCCGCCCCAAGTGAAATGTATAGCAGCGATAAGATCAGAGGGGTGCTTCTGCACACAGCTTAGACTATAGCCAGACACTGTAAAAAGACCTAGTTACAAATTGTACATGGCCATGTTATCAAACAACAAATGAGTTAGAGGCATTAAATATGTGAATCTGACCCTCAGTGTTATGGTATGGTCTTGTTTGGCCCTACAGAGAACACTTAATTATTGCTGCACCTTTTTGACAATGATAGCTCTAGCAGTCGAGTGTAAGTGCCAAACATCACATTTTGTCCACAGTGGAAATAGGTGTGCTATCCTTAGAGATGAGAAAAAGTATTTAATTTGTCCTAAACAAATAGATGGTGTCAAAATCAATGACCAAACCTAAATGTCAAGATGTGCCTAAGTGTATCCTTTGGCAGTATGACTCCCCTTGTAACTATCATATTGACATCATACCCTGGAAGATTGACTCCATAGTTACTGATCTAGGAACATATGTCAAGAAAAGAACTTTTTGTTGATTGCTATGTGATCATTGTTGTAAGGAAGTCTTTTTTTTACTGATCAGCTTATATCTAAAGGTGTTAGATGCAGGGATATAATCTTGTTATTGTTCTTGGTTCTCATTAAGATGATCATTGAGTATAATGCCCTTTCTAGTATGTGCCTGTCCAAATACTTTTCACAACTAGAGCAACTACAATGCTTTCTTACTAAAAAAAATCAAGGACCTAAATCTTAAAATCAATGTAGACTGTCTCAAAGTGTTGCCCTCCTCTAAGCATCATACCAGCTACTGAGACGCGACCTCTGCATTGAATATAGAGCTTCAACAGATGCTATTTTGTCAAACCAATTGAATATTCACAAGTCCAGTGGTATCATCAATACCCTCTCAAAGAATCTCAATACAAAATAAATATTACATGTTGGAGGGATTGGTATTTATTACAGAGAATGCTGCCTCTATGTATCTGTCTTCCACTCCACATAAAACAAAAGACTTCTCTTACTCAAATGTAATCTGGATGACTGAATGGGTAACAGCAAATTCATCCGTCCCAGTTTAGCACCCCTGTCCCTCATGGATTGGATGCGGGCAAGAAATAAATATCCCATGTTATTAATATGCAGACTATAAGGGCTAAATATTACCATGGAAATGTAAAGGCTCAGCTTCTTAAGATCATCAGAGTCCAATAGCCTAGTAAGTATTTATGACTCTATGAACCCATAAGATTGAAAAATCTGTCCTTGTAGAGGGATCTAGGACAGAACAGCAGCTCTTTGACTTTGGAAGGATTTGATAACATGCCAGCACTAGATAGCTAGTTTTACAGAGAGTACAGTATATTGCCATCAGGCATCAGCATAATAAAACAGTGTGGGTTTACCACAGAAAGGTCACAGCCATTTTACAAATACTGAAAAAAGGTAAATAACATATGACTGGTTCCTCCAGAACTCACATCTGTAAAAGGTTAGGTCTTGTTATAGCATAATAATGGCTGACAAAATGATAACAGTTGGGAGGTAACTCTGAAATCACATCAGACATCTGAAGGTCAACACCTCAGACATCAGTGTACCCAATAAAAAGGAATATCCCATTGTGTTGAAGGCCTTCATAAAGGTGAGAATTATGGCACCATCAAAGTTACCTTTGACTAGAGAGGTTTGATATAGTAAGATGTGTCACTGTAACCAGAGCAATACCTCTACTATGCTTAGTTCAAAATCCATGCTGTGCTTAACAAAGTAAGTAGTGCATGAATAAAAAACAATGAGAAGGAAGGAGACATTTTCATCTTGTACCTTTTGTTAACTGAGAAAGGAGTAGACATTTTCATATTGTATCTTTTGTTAACCGAGAAGGAAGTAGACAACTTTATCGTTTACCTTTGTTAACTGAGAAGGAGGTAGATATCATCTAGTGCCTTTTGTTAAGGAACTTACGACTGCAGCATGTGTGCTGCTGATAACCTTGTTAGATCCACCACCACAACCAACAATAACAATCACTGACTTTCACAGCTGTGGTACCATGTTCATAGGTGAATACTAAGTTAAATACCCTGATGGGCCATTATAAGCCTAACCAATAACCTTAGGTCAAAATCAAACCCTGTACCTTGTTGTCTGTGAGTCAAAGATCTTAACCATTATACCAAACCCACAAGTTTTGTGATATATGAAGCCACCATCTGCATGAATGTAGGTGGAAAATGATAATATGAAGGCGAGACTTTCTTTTTTCTCCTTGACAGAAACTTAAAGACCCATGTTGTGCTAACAAGGTGGAGATTAACAAGCAGATGTGGATACTTTCAATATCCATGTATGGCTTGAAGGTCATTCTGCACCGATTAAGGTCCTCTAGAGAAATGCTGACCAAACTTATTTGCAATAAACTGGTCTGAGAGGCCAATAAAAGATGTTTTCATTTTGCTGGTGTTCCATACCATCGGGGTTTTAGTGCCAGTCCAAAATGCCCTAGGGACTTTATAACTAGACTCCTGCAAGCCTATTAGGTACTGCTGCCTTCTTTCTTTTATTTTGGTCATGCAGCAGTTCCCAAAGGATCTGCATAGCAATTCTATCCACTACATGTCTGGCATGAGTTCCTGTATGATGACTTTCTCTCTGTGTCACGGTATTGATTTAGAAAGTGATGCGTCTGAGGTGGCAAAATACAGTTTGCCAGCAGCACGGACTCCAATACAATGTTCAGGGAAGATACCTTCTAATATTACAATGTTCAGGGAAGATACCTTCTAATATTACAATGTTCATGGAAGATACCTTCTAATATTACAATGTTCAGGGAAGATACCTTCTAATATTACAATGTTCATGGAAGATACCTTCTAATATTACAATGTTCAGGGAAGATACCTTCTAATATTACAATGTTCATGGAAGATACCTTCTAATATTACAATGTTCAGGGAAGATACCTTCTAATATTACAATGTTCAGGGAAGATACCTTCTAATATTACAATGTTCAGGGAAGATACCTTCTAATATTACAATGTTCAGGGAAGATACCTTCTCATATTACAATGTTCAGGGAAGATACCTTCTAATATTACAATGTTCAGGGAAGATACCTTCTAATATTACAATGTTCATGGAAGATACCTTCTAATATTACAATGTTCAGGGAAGATACCTTCTAATATTACAATGTTCATGGAAGATACCTTATAATATTACTTTGTCAGATCATGGTGTCAGATTGTTTAATTATGAGGGAGGGTTGAAAATTGCAGCCCCCTAAAATAATTGGTTAAACGCTTTAACACTGTACTTTGTCTTGTTTGTAGCAGATGGTGATATTCCCTTAATACTCTGCTCCCATACTGGAGTTTTGTGCTGAGAACAAATTGCATTGGGATTCTGAATGTCACTGTTATGCATTTTGATCTACAACATTTAATGGAACTAACTAAGTATGCATTATGTTCTTTTTAATGTCCTCTGTTATATTTGATCCAGGCTTCATTCTCCTTCTTTGACTAAACTGAATTGAGAGCAAACTTAAGGAGCAGATGACATCCACAGAAACTCCCCACCCTGTAACCTAATGTGACAGCAATTACATTAGGTTACAGGATGGGGCATTTTTTTGTGCGTGAATTTTGGTGTTTTTGTTGATAATGATTCTGGATTGTTGCTCCCCCATTCCTGCTTAGTGAACATCTTTCCTTTATCATGAAGTTAAAGGCTCTCTGGACAGGTCCTACTGCTACAGTGACAAGACTTCTCTTGAGGCATGATGATTTTATAGTGGCTGTGCAGTTGTTTTATCTATGCCTGGTTGCAGTTTCTTACACTACAAACCAATGTAATACACCATAGTATCTGCTATAGAAATGTTTCAGACTTCTCTCCACCCTTTTCTATGATACCCCGCAGATGAACCACAGTGACACTTGCACTTTTTTAGGGGGTGTTTCAGACTTTTCTCCACCCTTTTCTATGATACCCCGCAGATGAACCACAGTGACACCTGCACTTTTTGTTAGGGGGAAAACTCTCATCTGTCCTTGTGACTGTATGGCCTGTGTACAAAACAGATCTCATGTACTAATTTTTAATGAAAGCTTTGGTGGGCTACATGTTCCCAGTCTCCATACATTTCAGACCTCTTTAAACTGCACAGCCCACCACATGTAATACTGCAATTAGTGCATAGGTCCTACAGTACATACTAGAACCAAGTTTTTATTTGGATAATGCAAGCTGAGCTTCATGTTGAGTGCCCATAACACATTATTTATTTATTTTGGTGCACAAGTATATCCATCTGGGCAATGTCCATTTACAATGAAGACCTTGTGAGAAAAGCTCAAAGTATTCTAAAGTCAAAGTAAACTTTATTGTCATTTAGGACTACACAAGTACAGCCTAAATGAAATGCCAGATAGTACATAGGAAGCAAGAATGACAAGGACAACAGTATAACATTTCAATTTAAAGAAGATATTCAATACAAGAACCACAGAAGGATAAATAAACCAATAATAACAGCAAAACACACAAGCTCCCCCAGACAGTCATAAGAATACTGTACATAGCAGCATGACAGCATAGCATTGCACCTGTTAAGATTGTCTTCCTTTGTTTATCTGCATCAGACTAACAGCAGGCAAATGCACATGAATAAGAAAATATGTTACCTTAAAAAATAAAAAAAAGATATTGCACACTTTTTGACTGAGCAACGTATTGTGAATAATTGCTGACTAAATAATCAGTGGCTGGTACCAGAGTTTATAAATCTCAACACTGTTGGGTAGAAGCTGTTTAAGTATCTGGTCGTCCTGCAGCTGATACTCTGATATCTCTTGCCCGAAGACAGCTGTGTAAACCAGCCATGTGCAGGGTGAGAGGGATCATGAATTATTTTGGATGCACATTTAGTGCTTCTTGCTGCAAAAAGATCCTGGATTGATAGTAAATTTATGCCCATGATTTTTTTCAGCAACTCACACTACTCTCTGTAGCTTCTTTCTTTCTGCTATTGTACTGTTCCCAAACCAAACTGTGAAGCTACTAGTGAGAATGCTGTCAAATGCTCTTCTGTAGAATCTGGTGAGAACAGTAGGTGGGAGCTTTGTTTTTTTGAGCCTTCTGAGAAAGTGCAGACGTTGATGTGCTTTTTTGACCAACTGTCCAGTGTTCACAGTCCAAGGGAGATCCTACAAAATGTGTACCCCCAAAAACTTTGTAGATTTGATACTTTCCACCTCTTCACCATTTATCATGAGTGGTGAGTGTGTTGTTGACCTTTGCCTGAGGTCATTAATGATCTCTTTTGTTTTATTGTCATTCAGGTCAAGGTTGTCCTTAGCACACAGGTCAATCAATGAGCAGACCTCGTCTCTGTAAGCTCTTTCATCCACCCCTTAGATGAGGCCCACGACCAGAGTTTCATTTGCAAACTTAATGATATAACTGGTGTTGTATTTTGCAGAACAGTCATGGGTGAGGATAGTGAACAAGAGAGGGCTTAGCACACAACCCTGAGGAACACCATTGTTGAGTATTATGCATCCCGAGTTGTTGTTGCCCTCACATGTTTTCTGTGGTCTGTTCATCAAGAAGTCGAGGATCCAGTTGCACACGAGCTTGCTAACTCCAAGATGTACAAGCTTGTCAATAAGCTGCATAGGAACCACTGTACTGAATGCTGAGCTGAAGTCAACAAACAACAGCCTGATGTAGTTGCTTCTTCCCTCCAGATAATCGAGTGAGAGGTGGAGTGCCATTAAAATAGCATCTGCAGTGGATCTGTTAGCCCGATAAGAGAACTGTAGAGGGTCGAAAGTGGATGAAAGGTTAGCCGACAGATGCCTTTTAACTAGTCTCTCAAAGCATTTCATGACATTTGAAGTTAGACCTACTGGTCTGTAGTCTTTTAGGCAGGCTGGATTAGCTTTTTTGGGAGAGGGACAATATTCATCACTTTGAAGCAAGAGGGAACTTTACAAAGAATAAGGGAGGTATTGAAAGTTCACTTAGAACTGAGCATAGTTGGTCTGCACAGCTTTTAAGTACTTTGCCCAGTATTTTATCAGGACTAGCAGTCTTCCTGGGGTTCACTTTCTTAAGCTGAGATCTCACTTCATTGGAGTTAGGCTAAGCACCCCATCCTCCTGGTCAATAGGTAGCCTTGTAGCAGCCACGTTGTTCTTCTCTTCAAATCTGCCAAAGAAGGAGTTCAACCTGTCAAGCAATTCACTGCTGTCTTCACACTGAGCTGACCTGGTTTTATAGTCAGTAGTCTATTATATCCCTTGCCAGAGACTCCTGATATCCCTCATGTCTGCAAAATGACTTTGTAATTTCTTTCCATATTCCCTCTTGGCCTATTTAATGCCCCATTTTAGGTTTGCTGTAGCTTCACTGAAACCCTCCTTGTCCTTGGCTCCGAATGCTGTTTTTTCTTGCCTTCAGGAGATCATAGACTTTGTTGTTGAGCCATGGCTTTTGGTTTGCTCTGATTGTGATGCTTTTGATGTCAGATACATCATCAACACACTTAGTGACGTAAGCTATTACTGCTTCTGTGCAATCATCTATGTTCACCAGTCCATCTGACTTAGCTGCCTCTTTGAAATTGTCCTAGCAGGTACTATCAAAGCAGTCTTGGAGACATTCCAAAGCCTCTCATGCCAGACTCTGACCTGCTTAACTGTGGGTTTTTCTCTGACCAGAGCTGGATTGCAGGCTGGTAGAAGCATGACGGTAAGATGGTCAGAGCTTCCTAAATTAGGTTGTTGTATTGCATGATGGTAAGATGGTCAGAGCTTCCTAAGTTAGGTTGTTGTATTGCTCTGTAGGCTCCTTTGATGTTGGAATATGCCTTGTCCAGAGTGTTAGCACCCCTTGTAGGCAAATCTACAAGTTAATGATAGTGGGGTAGCGTCTCTCTCAGATCTGCATAATTAAAAATCACCATCAGCCACATGTGCAAAGTCTGAGTTTTTCCTCTGCATCTCACAGATAAAGTTATAAAGATTGCTCAGGGCCTCAGTGGTGTTTGCACTGGGTGGAATGTATACCACTGTTACATATATTCCATTTAGCTCTCTAGGTACATAAAAGGGTCTGTATTTTAAGGACAGGAACTCTAGAGCAATGTGACTGAACAATCTCACAGTTCTTACACCATCTTTCATTCACATAGATGCAGACTCCACTTCCCTTGGCCTTTCCACACAAAGCTTGACATCTGCCCGCATGAAAGGGTGTGAAGCCTTCTAAGCTAACAGCACTGTCATTGATCTTGTTATGCAGCCACGTCTCAGTAATCATCAATAAACAGGTATTTCTCACCTTATTTTTGCTGTAGAGTTCCAGCCTCAGGGCATCCATGTTACTGTCCAGCAAGCCTGCATTTGCTAGCAGTATTGAAAGGCAGAGCAGGACTGTGAGGATTTCTTTCAGCTTTGCAGCAATTCCAGCCCTCCAGCTCCTTTTCCTCTTCTGTGTTGTCATGAGTGTTCCAGAACCTTCTGTCTCATGTTTAAGGCGCTTTAAGGCATTCTGGGTTAAAATAAAATACATTTATTACAGAAGTAATAAGTGTTAAGTAAAGAACCATACTGCTGCAAGAGAAAATAGTCTTTGTGCTTGTGTACAGTATGTGCCAAAATTTATTTTGGTCCCCCATTACACCACTAAACTGAGTCAGCTCCCCAGATGCCCTTGGAGCTTGGTCATCTCTGCATCCATCTGTTTTGTTTTTTCTTTTATGCCCTAACCACTTTCACCTTCTCTGTGCTCATTGACTTGATGTCTGAGAGCAGCTGTCCTCTTTGGACCATGCCTCCCCTTAGGGAACATCATCAACAAATGCCCTACCCCCAGGATGGCACACCCATCCTTGCCTGCCATTCCATCAGTCACATGAGCTGCAAATCGAACCGTGGTTGCCTGGGCCATAGTTAGGGCTTTATCCCTTTATTCCATCAGAGTCACCATAGTACATTTAAAAACACACACACACGCACTCATTTATAGAAATGGAATTTACTTTGGGAGGCACAGTATGTAGATTTGCCACCGCCATACAAGAAATTTGCCAATTCGATTATCAGGTGGGGTGCCCTCTATACAGAATCTGCATGTCCTTCCTACATAAAAGCACTCTGGTTTCCTCTCAAAGACATGCAGTATGTGAAATTTTGTTCTCTTAATTATTTATAAATGTACACATAGTAAGAGTGTATGTTCTGCAATAGGCCAGTGCCCTGTCCAGAATGCATTCCAGTGTCGTGTGCCCATTAGATTCTTAGCTAGGATGCAGCATCCTTAAAACCGTGTAAAAGATAAAGTGGTTTATTGGAAAATAAATGGATGTAATGTATTTAATTGATTGGTATCATCTGCTTAAAAATATTAAGTTATCACATCAGCAAATGAGATAGCAGATAGAATGACAATTACAAAATACATGACTCAAATAATCATATCCAAACTATCAAAATGGAGCAGTTTATGTCAAACTGCAAAACTATTCCTTAGTATTGTACAACAGCATTTATTTATTTTTATTTTTATTCTTTATTTATTTATTTATTTAACATTTGTTTACCGGGGAAGTCCAGCTTGGAAAAAAGCCAATTTTCAACAGAGGCCTGGGGAGAAATACTCTAGACACATGTCTTTGTAACATGTGAGGAAACCGGAGCATCTGGAGAAAACCCACACTAATGCAGGGAGGACATGCAGACTCAGCACAGAAGGCACCCCAGCTGAGAATCGAACTGGAGAACCTCTTACTGTGAGCAACAACCGAACTGCTGCACCACTGCACTGTCTATTTATGTTTAATGCGGCAGTATTTTATTTATTTTTGTTTTATTTTACATTTGTTTACTGGGAAAGTCTGACTGGACACAGGCCCTTTTTCAGTGGAGGCCCGGGGAGAAAAGCTCCATACAAAAACATATCATCATTCATAATTGCATATAACAAGTTCAACGTATAACAAGAAGTTCAACACAAAGTAAAATGTTGTGTACATCATGATATTATACAGGAACTACAGCAATGTGCTGGTGTATATATATATATATATATATATATATATATATATATATATATATATATATATATACATACACATAGTTTTTTTTTTGGAGAGTATATGCAGGGTGGATTAAACCATTCACAGGATAATAATCAATAGGTGTAGTGCAATTAGATGTAAAAGAGAGAGGAAAAATTTAACTATACCACAACTGATATTGCACTATCTTGAAGATAGAGGAAATATTTGATTTTTCTTGAAAACAAAGTACTGCCTTTATTTCAAGGCAGTATGACCTTGAAGTTGTGGGGACGCTGTTTAGGGATGTGCCCTGCCAAAACATGGTGAACTTGCTGCCTGCAGTGTTTGTGCATGTCACTTTCTGTGTGTTCAGTAAATACTGACAGTCTAAGAATTGTGATACCGTGTACTTTTATAACAGAATGAACTAATATAAAATGTAACTTTATTACTTTTAAAAAAGTAAGACATTTTCAAAGCTTAGCAACAAACTTTTTTTCAGTATATTTCCTCATATGGGATCACTCCTTTACATATGCTTTACTGTAAACTTCATTCCTACAGTTTCCAGGATAGGATCATGTGATCAGAGGAGGTTACTAGACTATTGACCTGGAGGTCATTTCAAGCCTAGCCATTTCATCCCAATATAATACCATAGATATGCTAGTATGAGAAGTAAAGGTTGCCTCTCAAAGGGCTAGTAGTTCCATTTAAGAGCTGCTGAATATATTAGCATGCTATTGGATATAAACTGCATGTGATCACTGCCTCTTACAGCTTTTCATCATGAAATAAATCATTTGCCATGTTTTATCTGTGAACTTGATTCAATTCATAAATCTGGCACATTGCTTTAAATGGAATTATCATTTTGTACTCAACTATACAGCAGTTCATATAATTATATTATTTAACTGGTACTTATCCAGAGGTGGCTTTGGTTATCAATTTAAGGAACCGCGGATGCTTGAATTTTGAAAAACTGTGCATAGTGTGAATAGGAACATTCCAGTGTTCTGAGCTAAAATGGTTATAAGTGAAGTTTCTACGCCTGTTGAATATTTGGTAAATTTTGAGACTGAAGCCAGGACCGGAATTCAGTTTCTCTGCACGGATTTATCCTATAAATATATTACCTCATGATGCATATTTTCTATGACATTATGAGATTGTGTGCAAAACATAGCTGCACAAAGCGTGTTTATATGTCTTGCTAATCCAGTTCAGTTAAGTTCTACACTGTGGAATGCAAAATGGTGCATCTGTAACAAATCTGGCAATGCTGTGTTGTATAGGTTTAGTCAGAACTATGAATTTAAAGGGATTTTGTCTAGATCTAGGGATGTCTTTGTTCTTCTTTGCTCAGACCTCATTAGGCCATTCAATGAATATATATCCCCCTTGACATGTCTCTGTCCAGACACATGCAACAACTGGAATGCCCACAGCGATACCTTACTAAAAGGATACATGTCCTACATGGACCAACTCAAAGCCCTGTCACTATACTCAGTAACCTACAGACTGCCAAGAAGCAACCTGTGTCTAGCATGCAAGGCATCCTCCAACCTAGTTCTGGTGGATTTACTGCACATTAGCAAGTCAAATGACATCAGAAATACATGGCCTAGGGATCTAAACCTATTCTGCAACATCAACAGAATTTATTTATTTATTTATTTATTTTATATTTGTTGACTGGGCTAGTCTAGCTTGATTCATGTCTATTTTCAGTAGAGGCCCGGGGAGAAAAGCTCCACTACTTAATTATACATTTTAACAAATATGCAAAGTTTATACATACAAAACAAGTCAATCAATTACATGAATCTGAGGAAACCCTTTTACATCAGAGTTTGGTACAAAGAGTGAGACTGACATGCATAGTTAAGAATCAAAAAACAGTAATTGTTACCTCATATATGCCTGATGTGGACTCAAGTAAGAGCAAATCACAGATCCGTAAAATATCAATTTTTTTTTAGCTATCTATATCAATAAAAAAGTCTAACCAGATGAGAAGAAAGGTATAAAAGTAAAATTTATACTTCTATAACAGTGCAAAATGTGTCAGTCAGGATTCATGCATGGGCATAGCCATTGGGAATTTAAGAAGGTTTTTAGTTGCTTCTTGAACAGGGATGTTTTGGAGAATGGTTTGGGGAATACCGCTGCTGTGGAACAGGTTTCCCATCCACATAAAACAAAATTCATCCCTGTCCTTTTTCCAGCACACCTTAGATCTATGAATGGGAAACAGAAAATTTACCCCAGGACTGCCTGATGAACTACTAATGGACAGAGGCAGCTGCTAATTGCTTTATCGCATGCATGGGTCCCCTCAAATTATCAACTGTATGATTCCAGTTATTGTTATGAGGGGTAATAAATAATTATAAACCATGGGAAGGGTAAGGCCAATCTATAACCAAATGGGGTAGGTTATTTCAAGCACAAAAAGGAAACTGGCCAGGCTTAAAATGATCCACAATGGAGCTAGCCTAACAGTATGAAACTACAGACCAATAACTTGAGGAGAAGAATAGTATATCTGCTTGCAGATTTAGCTGCTGTTTTGAAATATGTTGTCATTCAGTAAGATATTCCAAGTAGCTGATGAGTCTTGAATGTGGGTAGTCTAATATGTGCAAAGATTAGGATTTTGGTCCATGACTGCATTAGTGTATTTGATGAAATTAACAGTTCACGAGTTGATCTTTATCCAGCTGTACTAGTGATTATTCCACATTTTTCCATAAAAAAATCTAATTTCCCGGGCTAATTAGCTTTGTTGGTGTTTACTGTTAGACTTGACCTGTATAGCCAGCATTGCAAAGCTGAGGAACAGTTTTAATGTATTTGTGGGGAGTCAGATTCTAAACCTGAAACAATTATTGTAGCAAATAACAAAAAAGGACCAACATTGCAGTAAACCAAAATTCAGTATAACTTCATAAGTAAAAACAAAAAAAAAAACAGATTTGGAGACACAAGCAATCCTTTAATATGCAGCAAAGCTTTCAGGTAGAACCCTTCTTCAGTCCAACGTAAAAACTTCAGTGAGCACACATTTTTTTTAAAAAAATTCAAATAAAATCATGTGACACATCCAAAATCACAATGCAATAGCAATAATTCAATTAAAACACTTAAATTCATATTACATAAACATTCTGTATAAAATGTGACAAAAAGGCATAAAATATAAAATAATAATTTTCATTTTTATTTATTTATTTATTTATTTATTTATTTGCCATTTGTTAACCGGGTTGGTCTGGCTGGGCAAGTGCCCTTTTTCAGCAGAGACCCGAGGAGAAAAGCTCCCTAATAGTTAAGAATTTTTACAATCAAAGTATTTACACATACGACTGAGGAGAAAAACTCTATTACAGCAAATAAGTTGTTACAAAAACAATAAAGTAGTTACATACATAATCAGTACAGCATTTAAACATACAAATCAAGAGGAGGTAAAGTTCCAGTACAGCAAAGAGGTTGTTACAAAAACAATAAAGTAGTTAACATATACAATCAGTACAGCATTTAATCATACAAATCAAGAGGAGGTAAACAAAGCAGAAATAGATTAACTTTTGTACAATGTATGAAGAGAAAAAATTAAACATAGAAATATACTATTGTGTGTCTTACAAGCACAGGATGCAGACTGAAAAACAATGCATTGGTATGGGAAATTACTAATCTATACTTAGGTGTAGTGAGGTGGATGGGTGTCAGAGAGAGTGATCCAGGCATGAAGGGGAAGGAAGAGGGGGGTATAGAAAGAAAGGGGAGGTAGATATTGGATGCAGGAGTATAGCATGAAGATTGGAGTATAGTGGAAGGGAAGGATCACTGAGCAGGAGAGTCTAGTAAGGCAAAAAGGAATATGTTTCAGTGATAAATAGTGCCAGAAGGGGAGGAGAAGAACTAGAGTAGACAGGGATAGAGAAAAGAAGGGGGGAGGTAGAGTTGGCAGAGCTGGCAGGATTCAAGTAGGGTCTTTGCAGGGGCAGTTCCAGGAGTTAAGCAGATATTCCTTTATAGCAAGTTTGAAGTTAGATGGATTTTGAATAGTTCTAATATGGACAGGGAATTGGTTCCAAGACGAACTAAATGAGTGGTTATATAACATTTTTCCTACAGCTTTGATAGGTTTGGTGATTTGAAGGAAGTACTGGTCATAGCTACGAAGTTCCTGATTTGGGACATAAGGAGAGATTATGGTTGCTAGAGATGGACAGGCTGTGGGATGATGGAGGATTGTATGTGTCTGAAGGAGTTGTGGCAGGAGGAGTTGATTATTGAGTTCTAACCAGTGGAGTTTTTGTAAGGAGAGGCAGTGATGTGAGCAATAGGAAGGTTAGTGGCAAATCTAGTGATTTTGTTGAAGGTCAGCTCAAGTTTGGTTGACAAATTTTTTGGGAGGTTAGTGAAGATAGGGGTGGCATACAGTAGGGTAGGCAGTAGGTAGGCTTGAGCAATGGACAATTTAGATTCTTGTGTTAAGAATTTTTTATTTTGTATGATAATCCTAGTTTTTGGTGTGTCTTCTTGATACAGTTATAGATGTGGATGTCGAATTTAAGTTCATCATCTATAACAACACTGAGAAGTTTAGTATGAGATTCGACTTTAATAGTAGTGTTGTTTAGAGAAGAGACACAGAAGGAGCTTTTTAAGTGTTGGACTGATATGGGGAGGAAGAGAAGTAGTTTTGTTTTGTTGGGGTTTAGTAGTAGTTGGTTAGTGGTGAGCCATCTTTCAACAGAGTGGAGGGTGTCTTGAGTGAGGGTGAGTAGTTGGGGTAGATTGTCAGAGGTTGTGATGATGGTCGAGTCGACGGCATATTGTATGAGTGTGGAGGGGGGCATGATTGGTAGAGATTATTAGTAAAGATGTTAAATAAGAGTGGGCCAAGGATAGAGCCTTGAGGCACACCAGTTTGAACAGGAAGAAAAGGTGGGGTTGCAGAGAGCCATTTGACTGAGCTCTATTTGATAAGTATGAAGAGAACCAGGATAGAGTAGAGGAGAGATTAAAGTGGGAGAGTTTGAAGAGAAGGAGTTTGTGGGACACAGTGTCAAATGTTTTAGAAAGGTCAAAGAAGAGGCATGACACTAATCTGTCATTGTTAAGAGATGTAGCGATAGAGTTGGTGAAAGACAGAAGGGCTGTAGTTGTGCTATTTGCTATGTGCTATTTCTATCTATATTGCATCTGTTTTTTAACCAAAACTGGCTTAATGCTTACTGCAGCATTAATACCTGGTGCATGGTCAGCCTGCAAACGGATTATCCAACTAAAGTCTCTTAGGCTATAAGATGTTATTTGAGTCACCACTTCTAATATTTCTATATACTATATCTATCATACTGAATAAAAATTCATAGTCCTGACCATGTGCACCATGTGCATGTATATGTTTAAACAGAACATTAGTTGGAACATTTCTTCTAATCTCTGATATGCGTTAAGTAATATATTCTTTAAGTTTACAAATGGACTTACCCACATAGAACACAGAACATTTTGTACAGGTGGCTAAATAGACAATATTAGTGGTGTTACGTGTAGCAAAACAATTAAAAATGAACTCTTTATTGGTAATTGGATGTATAAATCTATTTATTTAACCCTTTTGGCTGATCTTCTCCCTCCTGAGTATCTGCAAAAAGCTGCATAAACCATAGCATACCCCATCTCTATCTTAATCAACAGAGCTATAGCTGAAGCTACCATCCCCTCCATCTGGAAATTATCACATGTTATACCACTTCATAAAGGTGGCAGCTCTACTGAACTGTCCAATTACAGACCCATAGCCATCCTGTCTCCACTTGCAAAGATCATGGAGAAGTGCATACATAAACAACTCATGCACTATCTCTTTCAGAGTAACCTGTTGGCCAACTCTCAGCACAGCTTTAGACCTTATCACAGTACCACTTCAGCCCTCCTCTCTTTCTCTAATATCATTAACCATAACCTAAATGACAACAAATTATCCTCAGCCATCTTTCTGGATCTTGCTAAGGCTTTTGACATGGTGAACCACCAACTACTCATCCAAACACTCAAAACCATTTCCTTAGATACCCACGCTCTCCAATGGTTTCAGTCTTATCCGGGTGGTAGACAGCAGGCTGTACTATGGCAGGACAAAATCTCATGCCTATTACCTAACACCGTAGGGGTCCCCAAGTGCTCCACATTAGGACCCCTTCTCTTCTCAATCTTTATTAATGACCTCCACACAGCCATCCCGGACACATCCTGCATTCAATATGCGGATGACTCCACTTTGGTTTGCTCTGACACCTCACCAACAAAACTATTCACAATAACCCAGAATACTTTCAATACAGTTGAAAACTGGCTCTCTGATCATCACCTGATCTTTAACCCTAACAAAACAAAGCTCTTACTATTCTCCCCTACTTGTAAGTCCTCGGCCCTATCCTTCACCATAAAATCTAATAATGGTACCACCAACTCCCCGGATGCCTATACAAAAACTCCTTGGAGTTATCATTGATAACAACCTCAGATTTGACATGCATGTCAATCAAACCATTAAAACCATTAATAAAAAACTGGGTTCACTGTACAGGATTAAATCTTTCCTAACTCCACCTGCCAGAACAGTCACTGCCTGCTCTCACCTACTTTCTACCCTTCTTTATGCCTCCCCTTTGCTCACCAACCTAAGTAAATCTGATCTTAGCAAACTCTCTAGCTGCTATAATCACATTGCCAGGTTTGCCACTGGAATGCCCCACAGGGCACACCACTGTCACAATCTAAAACAGCTCAGCTGGATAGAGCTGCCAGACCTACTTCAGTATAACCAGCTTAAAGTGCCACATAAAATACTTAACCAACCAGGTAATACACCAACACTTAAAAATATAATCATCGCATATAGCAACCTTAAATCACTTCGCTCGTCCAACAGACTGCTGGCACAAACAATCAAATCCAATAACTCACCCGGTAACTCTCTCTTTGCAAACTCTGTTGGTAAAACTTGGAATTCCTTCCCAGCTGATCTCACTCTAGAACCTTCCTTAGACCAGTTCAAAAAAAGTCTCAAACTATATCTCAAATTACACTGGTTATGTCCTTGCTCTAGTCCTGGTTAGCTCCCTGCTTTAGAATTGTGTGTTAAAAATATTTCTTTACAACTTTAGCTGAGTCAGTATTCTGTTTGTTTACAGCCTCATCTAATTCTACAATGTGTTGGACTGTATAACTTAATTTGTATATAGAATTCTGATCATAGCTGAAAAAAGTTTTAGGATATTGAAATGGGACAAGGTGTGAGAATAGAAAGTCCCACTTCAAATGTCAAATGCTTTTCTTTTGTCAGGCATCAGGCATATAGGGGATTTTTATCTCTTTTAGTGAATTGTATTAGGAGAATCTTAAAGTTAGAGTATTGTCTATGTGTGTCTGTGTGTGTCTGTGATAAGCTGATCCCTGTGATAATATATTATAATTTATCTATTTAAGTCTGTAAGTCAGATAGCAGCAAATATTTTAATATCTTTATTTGCTTCTAAGAATAAAAGGTAACTGTGAGATCTCTTTTTGTCTTATCATTTTTAAAATTATTTTTGTTTTTGAGATGTTCCAGCAATTCTCAAAGTCAGTAAAAGTTATAATACCTTTGGTTGAAAACCTTGAGAAGAATAGCAAGTTTTTTTAAAAAAAAAATTTTAAAACCAGTAAAAACAGGAGATTTGAGGAGATTTGCCTGCTTTTAGATTAAGTAATGATACTTTGAACTCTTGAATATTAAGTGGGGCGGATAAGAGGGAGATTGATCTAGATAGGAAGAGGAACTGTAATTGAGCTGTGAGCTTTTTCTATTTTTTACTATAAATATCAGTGGGAATTTGGGAATTTTCAAAATTAGGAATATAGGGTCAGAAAGTGTACAAATTATTTTTTAGGATCTCTTTGCTATTTAATAGATTTAAGGACCAGACCAGTTAGAACATAGGTATGTGTGTGAACTAATTTTTAAAAAGGATATTCTAGCATATCTGATAAAAATCTAGGTTCACTGGGACTGGTGAAGGTATTGTTTAGAAAAAAAAAAAAAATTGGAGAAAAAGACCAAGACAAGACTTTATGTACGATTTAGTGAGAAAGTAGTAGAAAGGTATAAGCTAGTCCTTAGTTAATATATGCAATAGTGTCCAAGGTAAAGTCTGAAATCTTCTAGAGCTATCAGGGAGACTCTTTTCAGAATACATTGTTATCTCGACTTCTTGCTTCTAGATCATTAATTTCAGTTTCTTTTGTATTGTATGGCATTTGATTTGGTGATAACTCAGAGAGAGAGATGTTATAGAAGAGAATTTGATCAAGTTTTTGTTTTCATGCCGCCCACTCTAAACAAATAATTTGACTAATAGACTTTGCTGGGGAGAAAGTTTGTTCCGAGTAGTTTTTTGTATAGCTGAGTGTGGGTATGGGAAGCAAGGCATGTTTTAGTTCATCCATGTGAAAGATCATTCACTATTAGAATTGATGTTGCTTTTGCCATTCATGTTGTGCTGTTTGTTAGTTTTTTCTTTTTAACATTTTCCTTTTCTCTGAAAAAAATTGCAGAAGATTTGGCTTTTCATTGTCTGTTTTCCATAATAAGGATCCAGCTTGAAGGTTTCAGTTGCCTGGCCATGTGGTCTTCGTGGGAGTGGTGAAGCTGTAGTGTGTATCTGTCAGTCTGAGTGAGTTCTTGAAGAGAAGAGAAATACAGTATTTAGGTCTTAATTTGAGCTTTTCTATAGAATGCTGAAAATCAATTGTGATCCAATTAGTCCTTGTTAGAGGAACTTCTCAGAACTTGGAAGAGCTGTAGAAACTTAAAAAAAATAAAAAATAATAATATAAAATTGAAGTAAGGAGCTCTGTGATGCCCGTTTGTCATATTAAGTTAGTAAATGGTGGTTTTCATGTTATATGTAATACTTTTTCCGTATGTATGTTTGAGTTTTTCTCCCCGGGCCTCCGCTGAAAATGGACATGTACCCAGTCGGACTATCCCGGTCAACAAATGTAAAATAAAATAAAATAAATAAATTTATATTACAAATATAGCTACAGCATGTACAATTATAACAAGGAAAAGTACCCTGTTTACTAGCTGATACGCCATCCTTTTTATTC
This sequence comes from Protopterus annectens, assembly GCF_019279795.1. Classification (NCBI taxonomy): domain Eukaryota; kingdom Metazoa; phylum Chordata; order Ceratodontiformes; family Protopteridae; genus Protopterus; species Protopterus annectens. The sequence goes on from NC_056733.1 coordinate 1,092,255,600, forward strand.
AATAGGTGCATTTCTTTATAGTAAAGCCTTCTTTTCAATTTATTACAAATTCTGTAAGAAAAAACTTGGTTTCTCATTAATAAATTTTCAGTTCAGGCATAGCTTGTAAAATGGTCCAATTCCTACTAGTTTTCTTAGTTTCAAACTTAGTAGTTCAGATAAAGAAGTACATTTCTTAGTGTAAAAATAACTAATACATCACAAGGCCTGGATACATGCATATATAGAAAGCAAGTCTAAGCTCATAAGTATACACGTAGGCGGAGCATGCATGCACCCCATGTTTTTAAGGGCATAGTTAAAAGCTAGTTTACATGAGTAAGTAGATTTAATATGACTGAAACACCTGTATTGCACAAATGAATGATACGTTAGATGAGTTTAACTAGCTGGGGTATGAAGATCATATGTTAAAATCAGTTATGTCTGTAGTTATATCAGAAAGAGATAACTTCAACAAAGCCATATTTTAACTATGATTTACCTTCAACTATACACAATGAAGGGCAGAAAGATCCTTGTCTTAGATATGTGACTACATTTAACAGGAAAACGAATGAGGTTAGAAAGATTATCTCAAGGAAGTGGGCCATTTTACAAGCTATGGCTGAATTAAGACAACTTATTGGTGAGAAACCAAGTTTTTCTTATAGAACTTGTAATAATTTGAAAAGAAGGCTTTGCTATAAAGAAATGCACCCATTGAATAAAAGGGATAGCATATCAGCCAGTAAACAGGGTACCTTTCCTTGTTATAGTTGTATTGTACGTGCTGTAGATATATTTGTAATATAAATAGATCTATACATCCAATTACCAATAAAGAGTTTATTTTTAAATGTTTTTCTACATGTAACACCACCAATATTGTCTGTTTAGTCACCTGTACAAGATGTTCTGAGTTCTATGTGGGTAAGTCCACTCATACACTTAAAGAATGTATTATTTTGCACAGATCAGAGATTATAAGAAATGTTCCAACTAGTGCTCTGTTTGAGCATATACATGCACATGGTCAGGACCATGAATTTTTATTCAGGGTGATAAATATAGTATATAGAAATATTAGAGGTGGTGACTTGAATAACATCTTAGAGTCTAGAGAATTCAGTTAGATAATCCGTTTGCAGGCCGACCATACACCTATTAATGCTGCAGTAAGCATTAAGCCAGTTTTGGTCAAAAATAGACACAATATAGATAGAAATGACAAATATTATTTTATATTTTATGTCTTATTTTTATGTCACATTTATACAGAATGTTTATGTAACGTGACTTTACGTGTTTTAACTGAATGATTGGTATTGCATTGTGATTGGGGATGTGTCACGTGATTTTATTGAATGTCTTTAAAAATGTGTGTTGATTGAAGTTTTTACATTGCACTGAAGAAGGCTTCAATCCGAAACCTTTGCTGCATATTAAAGGTTAGTTTGCATCTCTAACTCCAATGTTTGTTGTTTTTACAATTATTGTAGTATCATCTGTGTACTGGATAAGTTTGATATTGCCCACTGGTGACACCTGTTATTTGCTATACGGTAAACAAAAGTGGTTATAAGAGAGATTTTCAGAAAACATCAGTTCTGACAGATTGAGAAGCAGACATTATATTGTACCATTTCATTTGTTGTTTTAAATTTAGATGATTCTTTGGTCATTTGATGTTGCATGCAGTAATGCCACATTATGATTGTTTTGTGGATCGGGTGGGCATAATCCAGAGCACCACATGTTTTTAGACAAAACAGCAGTAGTAGTCACTTCTTTTGCATCATTACCTGAGACATTCTGTAGTGTTGAACAGTTGTTTTATTTAGTACATTTGTTAGCCAGGTAAGTGAACTTGTGCTACATACAACCCCTTTCAGCCACAACTTGAGCCAAGAACGCAGAAAGAAAAATGACAACTATAACAACCACCATAACTGCAAACAGTACAAATGCAGCTTGTGGTAAATAATTACACATTAAATAAAATATTCTATACATACATACAAGAAACCAAACACATCCAAAGTATTACTAACAAAATATTCACACATAATAAAAAGTTATTCAAGAGCAGAGAAATGCTCCCTGTGTTCCGTGTCTGGGATGAAATCCACATTGTCTGTCAGACATAATTGAATTTTCTAACAAGTAAATGCATAGCTGTTTATAATCCAATCTCTCCTAGATCTTTTGCAGTAAGCTTACCCAAATAAATGTTCTGTGTTTCTGGTACTTTCAGTGAACCCCCGTTTGCTGATTAGAATGACCACTACTTGTTTTAATCTTTCTTATCATGAACAGTTTTATGGACAGCTATTGTAATAGGTTTGGAATAGCATCTGCTGCGAGCTGTAGAAACTTTGCAAGCAGTAGGAGTGTGAAACTGAGTCACGGGGTTTGAACTTTTTCACAGCTCATAGCTCACCTA
>NC_056733.1:1092263024-1092269959 GCF_019279795.1 Protopterus annectens
CTTAACATTGCACATTCTTATACAGCTAATTTACTTCTCAACTACAGCCAATCCAGCTACTTAAAATCACCAACTTCATGACCTTCACGTCACTAAAACTGTACCTCTTTAAGTTGTCAAACATCATTTGCTACTAGAATGACCACTTTACTTTTAGTGCCTAAATCACATTTAAAGCTATCTAGCCACCTCCTACAATTATATCTTCCAGACGCTTCTGAGAATCCAAAAGATCTGAACTTCTTACACTACTTCATAGCACTAACTGGTCATCTGCTTACCAGGATAACTATCCAGCAACACTAAAGCATTTCAGTTGTTTCCTGAATGCAGTTTTCATCCTTTCACTACTATTTTTGACTAACTTTATCCTTTTACTACTAAAAGGATAAAGAGCAGTCACTAGTTTAGGTTAAATTTCAGTTTATGACCCTTCTTAAACAGAGAGCTAGAGCTTGGATTAAATGGAGTAATCATTAACTACAGTGACCAGCAAGCCAGCTGCAGTATAAGTGTAAACTGCAAAGAAATAGGCAAAGACGAACTAACCAAGCTCTAAACAAGAAGCCATGGCTTCTTTTCCTAAAAAAAGACAGGTAATCAGGGATGTAGCGTACTGACCAACACCACTCAGAAGGAGAATTGTACTCCATTCATCTTTCCTTGTTGAAGAAATTAGAAAGTTTATATAGGTTCATAGGTTGGTACTAGGCTATCAGCCCTAGGGCCTATACAAGCCTAGCCATAACAATTCCCTGGCTATTTCTTCCCACACTATTTACTATATGCAACTTTCCCTTTGCTTCAACTAACAATTTAAGTGATTTGGAGTTGTCTTACACTTACATCTGTGTGATATTAATGCACTGCTTCCTTTAACTCAAAGTAGAGGGTTTGAACCCTGTCACCTTCACTTTCCTATTGTGTAAGTTTAGCAAGCTGTAACTGATGGTCACATCCATGTGTGTCTGTATAAACAATTGGTTCCTATATCCCACTCATAACTTCCTCTCCATCCCTTTTTACTTCAAGTCAGGCAGCTGATATAGATGGTTAAAGCTGTGAACTGTAGTTTCTGTGGCTTATGGTTTGATTTTCTCAGCCCTTATTTGCCTACTGTATGACCTTAAAGAAGTCCTTTAACCAGTGCATTTGAGCAATTGAAAATTTGGGCTAGGCTCTTCAATGGATCCCTGGAATGCAAGCCTATAACTGCCTATGAGCAAGAGTAGTTATGGTGTAAAGGAAGAGAAGTAAACAGGAGCATCATCATATGAGCCATGATCCTTGGTTTCCTTGTTTTGTTGTATATTGACAGTGTTTATTATTTAACTTTGAATACTTGCAGAACATGTAGTATATGGGTTTAATGTTAATATTTTAACTACGAATACATATGAAAGGAGTTTGGCTGCAGCAGTTTTCTAGCATTTAATGCAAATAAGTAAGGGCATGAATTATTAAGGAGCTGCTTCCTGTAATACAGGGTTTGATTCCCTCAGCCTTTATTCGTCTTTCATGCAACTCTGACTGTGTTATTTCACCAGACAGTGCTCATGAAAAGAGACACTTGTTTCAAGTAGACTGCCCAGGCTGTTAAAAATATATTACACATTTGCCTTTTGAATTTTGGCACTATTTACATAGCTGCTAATTAGTACTTCATTATATGCTATTTGATTATGAATCCCAGCATATCTCTTGTACTTTGATGGTTGCCAGATGCATTCTCATTAAATGTGAGTTTCAGGGGAAAAGAAGTGTTCTGTTTCTCATGTTAAGTATATTCTCAACATGAAAGTGTTTTGTTTTGTTTAGAAAATGGAGGTCAGTGTTTTTGTTAAAGTTTTAAATGACATTTTAGCCTCTTGTGGTAATTGTAAAAGAAGAAAATAGTACACACAATGACATGTTTGAACAGTGTTTTATAGTAAATGGGGTGAGACAGTCAAGTAATAGAATATTAGTAAGGCTGGCTGGGACCTGGTTAGGTAGGTCAGACCTGTATGAGTGATGTCAGAGTGGAGAGCTATTGTTGATGACAGCAAAGACATAAGGAGGCAAAAAATGAGATTCAGGTGTCCTGCAAGCATGTAAGCCCCCCCCCCAAAAAAAACAGTATATTGTACACAGTAATATTTCTGACTTTTTGTATGACTTATAGGTTGTTACACTAAAGCTGCTGCAGCATTTATATTGCCTTTAAACTTTTTGCTTTATTCATTGCACTAAATAATGAACTAGTTAACTACCAGGCCTTGATTGTTTAATATAATCTAAACCTGTGGTATTTTGGTAATGCATTTTCAGTGGGTTCTTTAGAGCCTCCAGCTGCTGTAAAAGGGTTAACATTTGTCAAGTCATAACGTCTACATTATTTGGGCAAGAGATGATCATAACCATCTGATCTTCAGTATCCATTATGTAGTCATTGTTGCATGTAACTGTGATGCAGTCTTCTCTATAAGACTGGATTTTCAAGGATTTCTGCATATAGTTAAAAATTGTTTGGCTGTCTGGCAGCTATTACAAAGGACTAAAACTCTGACTTGTTAACAAGCAGCTTCCTGTGCCAAGAATGCACAAATTGAATCTTTCCAACTTCATGTACATATTGTTTGACCTTGAGCAAGTAACTTAACCAGCTAGTGCTTTGAGGGTAATTGGGAATCTGGGTTTGGCTTTTTACTGTTCTCCTGAACTGCATATCTAGTAACTATGAACGTGTGGTTGTTTTTTTTTTTTTTGTTTTTTTGCCAGCCATTCTCTATTGCATAGCTGATCTAGATCATAGGCTCGTGGGTGAATACTAGGCTAACTGCCCTGAAGGGCCATTTTAAACCTAGTCAATAACATGAGAGCAAAGACCTTAACCATTATGCCAACCTCCCTCTTAAAGTTTACTCTTGAGTGGAAGTGGATACAGCACATCTATTGTTGAGGCTTTACTTACCTACAGTGGATATAAAAGGTTTACACACCCCTGTTAAAATGCCAGGTTTTGTGATATAAAAATGAGACCACAATAAATCATTTCAAAACTTTTTCCACCTTTAATGGGACCTATAACTTGTACAACTCAAAAAAACAAAAATCTGTTAGGGGGAAGCATATAAAAAATAAAAAACTTACAATAAGCTGGTTGCCTAAGTGTGCACATCCTTAAAACTAATACTGTATTGAAGCATCTGTTGATTTAATTACAGCATTCAGTCTTCTTGGGTAGGAGTCTATCAGCATGGCACATCTTGACTTGGTAATATTTACCCACTCTTCCTTGCACAAGTGCTTCAAATCCATCAGATTGCAAGTGCATCTCCTGTGCACAGCCCTGTGGACATTCTTCAAAAATCTGTACAGCTGAGAGGCATGATTAGGCAGCTTTTAAGCTGCATTGAAGACCTCAATGTTACATAGTCTGGAATGTGCTCCAAATCAGCTGAATGTAATTTGTTTTATAATAATAAATCCTTATAACTCTGTAGACAACTCATTTTAGTTAAGGCTTTCACTGTGGCTATTGCTGCTTCTTTGTACTTCAGGTTAATGTTCTAAATCATGCAACAATTTTGTAGTATCTGCAAAATATGTTCATTGTCAAACTTCAATTTGGAGCTATAAGCCTTAATTAAACATTTCAGTCATTAAAAGTGTGTGCATGTGTGTGTGTGTGTGTGTGTGTGTGTGTGTGTGTGTGTGTGTGTGTGTGTGTGTGTGTGTGTGTGTGTGTGTGTGTGTGTGTGTGTCTGTGTGTGTGTGTCTGTGTGTGTGTGTGTGTGTCTGTGTGTCTGTGTGTGTCTGTGTGTGTGTGTGTGTGTGTGTGTGTGTGTGTGTGTGTGTGTGTGTGTGTATCATACACATCATATGCATACACACATACGCATGTACATAAGCCCACACATATACCCTCATTCACATACAGAGATTAATACAGTGCTGAACAATTATTTTATGTCTCCGTAATTCCAAACTATATAGATGACTGATGTTTTTTTTTTGCTTGTAGACAGTTACAATGTCAGTCAAAGATGATTCACAATAACCTGATTCCATGTATCATTGGTTGCTTGAACAATGGTCTTTAGTTTATTTATTTATTTTGGTTTGATAACTGGGTGAGTGGACTGGTCATCAGTACCCTAATGATTTGCATCACTCTTTCTGCCTGATTGTACAAGAAAGCTCTGTGGTTTTCTGTTCTGACACTTGTTTTGCATAGGAAAAATCACAGCTTTCATACATGCTGATGGCTGAGGATTTTTCACATGCTTTAGTGACTTTCCAGTGTGTGAGTGTACAGTGGGTTCAGCAAGGGACATCACTGAATCACAGAAGTTATGTAGCCCTCAAGCAGCCTTGCACCCTGTATGTACGTGAACCTCCTCCACTAAAGATTCATTGTTAGGAAGGATGTCACTAGGTCATGTTCCTTTTCCACACCCAGGGACGGATAATCAGGGAAAGCTTCATAATTCCTCTCTTCCTATGGTCTTCCTACCACTTACACAAAGCCTGATAGAACAAAACAGTAAATGCGGAGGTAATTTTATTACAATCACTGATACTGACCACAGCGCAATAAAAGTCATCATGTGACACCTTATATATCAAAAAGTCACGTGACAACTGAGGACCTTAAAGATACGTTGTAACTAGTCTAGCTGCAGAACGTAGCAGTTCAAATAATTAAAATAACTTAAGTAAACTACTACCCTCATCTTATTTAAAATCAACCCAATAAATTGTTGAATACATAATTCTAAACATACTTGAAACAATGCAGGCATGAATTATTTAGTTATTTATTTCCAGTTTGATGACTGGGGAGGTCCACTGGGCTCAGGGAGCCCATTTTCAGTGGAGGCCCGGGGAGAAAAGGTCCACATTACATAATGTATTCACAGGTACAATCATAGTAAAGAAAACACAATTAAACTTTCATTTTGTGCTAGAGAACAAAAATAAATTCTTTGGTTACATAGTATCAAAATATTTAGGATGGCATAAATACATATTAATTCTATCATAAGATTTAATTTTAAGAAGACTGGTGATTGAAATAATCTCAGTCAAACCTGGTGGGGCTTTCACATGCGGATAAATCTGCCACCATAGCTCTCACTGCTCCAATATTACTTTCCACGGTTCGCCTCTTGGGCTGTTCAATACCTGCTCTACAATTGCAGATTTAAAACCACACTCTGGTTGCTGGCTTATATGCTTATATAAAGCATTGGCAGATTTCTTTTAATAATTTTGTATACGTGTTCATAAATACATTGGCATCGAATTCCTGTTATACCCAGGGTGTCGTATACATTGCTAATAGTAGTTTTAGTGGTTTAATTAAGTTATTTTATTATTTGAACTGCTACATTCTGCGGCTGGACTAGTTACAAAGTATTTTTAAGGTTCTGATTTGTCACTTGACTTTTTGATATATAAGGTGTCACATGATGGCTTTTAAATTTTATCTGAGGAAGTTTGGTATAATTCTGAATGAAAGCACTTATGTTTTATTGTGTTGTGGTCAGTATCAACTGTAATAAAATTACCTCCGCATTTGCCATTTTGTTCTGAAAAGTTTTGTATAAGTATTGTGTCTGGTATCTCTTGTAGCTTCTGTTGCCTTCCTACCACTGCCAGGACTACTACTCAGATCAGCTAACTAAATTAGTGTAGCAGTTTAATGCAGAGATTTAACTAATGAGCATCCTCCTTTTGACTTGGGTTGGACTCCTTCAGTCTCTTCATGCCTGCTATGTGAATCTGGGCAAGTTAATTAACCAGGAAGTCCTCTTATTTACCCCTAAAAAGAGGATGGTGCTCCTCTTCACCCCTGAAAAGTGATACTTGTCTAATGATTTTACACAGCTAACAAATAAAATTGGCTGGTAGTAACACAAGCAACTGCTAAGACCCTGTACAAGCAAAATGGGTTGTTATTTTTTCAAGACGTATTCAATGTTAAACTGTAAAAATACAGGGCAGTGAAAAAGCCTACGTGTAGTCATAGTTTTAAAATTGTAGCATCTCATCTTTGGCTTGCCAAACCTCATATTGTCACTGTTTTCATTGATTTTTCCCCCTGGCGTAGTGCAGTACTGCTCAGAACAGCATTTTATCATTTAATGATTCCAGCTGGTGTTATAGTTTCCCAGTTATATGACATAATCGCCTACAGTAAGATGAGCTATAGTCATGATAACCTGCTTCTGCAGATCATTAAGCGTCTCTGCTACACCAGAACGTTACATGACCCAATGAAAGTAGGTTAGTACTTTGTATGTGTCAACTCTCTGAATGCCATAACCTAAATATTCAGCAGAAGAATTATCAGATGCTGAAAGCAACAGCCCTGAAAGGGTCAGACTTCTACTTCTTTCCAGTTAAAATAAGTCTTGTTACCAAGAGGAAAAGCCAGATGCCATAAGGGCAAGTATAATGTAATGCAACAAAATAACAGAACAAATGATCCTGTCTTGCTCAACAAAAAATAATTTATTTTGAAAGCTCTTCTAAGACTGTCAGTAGAACATCAATTTGACTTAACACAAAATTAATTGCACATGTAAAGCACATACACACCCACACACACACACACACACACACACACACACACACACACACACACACACACACACACACACACACACACACACACACACACACACACACACACACACACACACACAAACAAGCACACACTCACAAACACACACACACACACACACACACACACACACACACACACACACACACACACACACACACACACTCAAATATACAGAAAGCACCAGCTGCTTTCAGAAGCTTATACAGAAGGGTCACAGCTGGAAATTTGGCACAAAGCTTCATGAAGATAAACTGCTGAGCAAAAAAGGATGTAAAAACGTATATACTATCCAGTGGTATCACAGTGCTTATTTTTTCCT